>NC_133785.1:15431377-15467557 GCF_003597395.2 Chelonoidis abingdonii
GGGGGGGGGGGGGGGGGGCGGGACGACAAAACCAAAAAGCTAATTTTATTAGGGGGTGGATGGGGAAGTCATTCAATCCTGACTTCAGCCATCAAAAGCTCAGTTGTCAACAATATTAACACAACCTGGGTTTCGGGAGGTTTGTTTTGTTTGTTTTTTTAAAAAGGAAGGTAGGGGGTAGGTCAGGGAACATTTTTCTATACATATCATGTGTTGCTTAGGACTTAAATCTAAGCCAGAGAAGGTATTTTAATACAGTTCAGGAAGCACACAGCCCCAGAACCACCGGTTGAATGTATGGTTCCTATACAGAATAGGCCATCTCAAGTTTTTCGTTGCAACCAAGTACTAATTATAACTATAGACATGCAGTTCCAGACCATATTGTCTATATTACTATGCCTAAAAAGATAAACACACAAGTATTAGTTCTTTATAACCATCACCACATCCTATAATATGTGCACATTGTTTAGATTTTAATGGCATTCATTAAGCTTATTTCTGGTCTCTCTCTTCAAGGAGCTCAGGAAGGAAAGTACAATTACTAGGTCCCTACCAAATTCACAGTCATGAAGGAGAAAAAAAAAAAAACCACACACCCTGCACCATGAAATCTGGTCTTGTGTGTACTTTTACCCTATACCATACAGATTTCATGAGGGAGACTAGTGTTTTGCAAACTGGGGAGCATCCCGACCCAAAATGGGGTTGTGAAGATCACGAAGTTATGGGGAGGGGGTGAGGGATCATGGTATTGCCACCCTTACTTCTGCACTGCCTTCAGAGCTGGGTGGCCAGAGTGTGGCGGTGCCTGGCAAAGGGCCCAGCTCTGATGGTAGTGCAGACAGGTGGCAATATCGCAACCCCCTACCCCCCCTACCCCCATTAACCTGGTGACCCCACACAATCCCCTTTTGGTCAGCACTCCTACAGTTATAACACCATTAAATTTCAGATTTAAATACGTGAAATCATGAAATTTTTTATTTTTAAAATCCTATGACCATGACATTGACCAAAATGGACTCTGATTTTGGTAGGGCTCTAACAATAACCTGGATTAGAAAAATACTTGGACCTGTTTATACTGGTCATTTTCCAGTTTTTGTGATGTTAACTGCATACAGTTGTGGAAAACTAATTTATAGCATCCTTATGCCATATAGGAACTATGCTCAAAGGTTTGTGGTATTTTGTTTGAAGTACAAAAAAGATTTCACTACACTTACACAGAAGCTAGACCAGTATTATAAGAATTTTTTTTATATATAAAAAAATGAGACTTTAATGTTTGAAATCAGATATGGGCATCTAGACTGGTGCTATGACTTGTTTTCAATGCCAAGACACCATTAGTCAATTTCCATATAGGACTCTCAGTAAGCAAGCAATACATCAATTCATTCAAATTATCAGATTAAATTTGCAGCCCCCCCCCTTTTTTTATTTTTTTAAAGACTGTTTGAACTTGCAACTACATCAGGAAAATAATCTTGCTTTCTTGAGGAACACTGTCTTCACCCAACACTTCAGGTTTCCAGGAATACAAAGCATTTTCCTTCTTATCCAATTAGTAAAAATAGCATGATGATATTGCTCTTTAGGAATGAAGCGTTTCTGCCACCAAGATATGAAACGTACCATTTTCTTGATGTCACGATTTCCTGGTGCAAGATCATCAAGACAGACATGCACTGATAAAATGGGACATCACAATGGTTAATATAAGCCTTGAGATTGTATTATTGTAGCATCTTTGCTCCAGAAGGTTCGTAAACAGTTTACGGGTTCAGGGAATCACTTAATCCCCTAGGGTGAAAACGGTCAATGGTGAACAGCATGCAACCACCCTTTCCAAAAGTTTAGGAAGAATAATGGAAAAATACATATCTAATGAACTGTCAGACAATACAGATCAGCAAAAAACCATCCTCATGTGAACCAGAGTTTGGCTAACAACCCAACACTTGCAAGTGCCATGGAATCTTTAAATGACAAGTAAGCAAGACCTATATCTTGCATCTAGACAAAGAAGGAAGAAGTGGCACCCTAACAAGTGCTTTAGTACCTTCCTGAACTGGCATGTCCCTATATTTAAGCATAGGAGCAGCAGTGGGACTACACTCAAGCACATATTTAACTTCCTTTCTGAAGTCGGAGGCATAATGCTGATGAGTTAATCCAACAGGGAGTCCAAAGGATGACTGGTACCAACACTATTGTGCACTTGCCCTTCCCTGTCACAACTGGGTGAAAGGCATCTCAAAGCAATGGCCAGGCTCAAGCTGGCCAGCTTGCAAGATTTGGCTCTCTTTTTAAAAAAAACAAACAAAAACTAAATAAACCCACACACACGAGATGGTAGTAGGACAGTAAGCTACATGGTTCTTAACAAGACAGGAAACTGTACTATTATAATTAGTGCCATGTGACTAGATGCCATAAAATAGACCAAATACTCAAGCCAAAATAAATTTAATGTTTCCTACTTATAAATATATTTAAGGTCATATTCCCTGAATTGTCCCTATAGAAAAGGTTGAGCAAATAAATTAAAAAAAAATTAAAAATCCTGCCATTTAATGAAATTTTATAGAAGTTCCTCCCAGGAGTTAGAGTCTAAAAGAATTAATAGAAAGAGCCTCATTATATAATCCCCCAGTTAGCTCCATCTGCTTTGTTCAGTTCACGTTAAAGCATTTTCTGTAACTCTCTAGATGGTAGGCTTAGTCTTGATATCATGCTTTCATTTGTTTCTAGTCATCGTTCAAGGGACACCTATTCCTGCTTCAGAAACCAAAGAAGCTGGTAGACCAAGGATTCACCCGTTTTCTGATTTTGCAAATTCCATGCAGTTTTAAAATTGTCTCACAGTTATTTTTTTAAAAAAGTCCAAAGTATAGGTTTTAGTGTCTTTTTTAAAATGTAATGGAAAAGAAAATGCACTTGACTTGCACTGATACAGTGCTATCATCATGGAGGAGCGCAAAGAACTGTTATAGGTCATATATTATAGGGATCAGTTTCCCACAACTAAAAAAAGTCACCTTGTGGGTGGAATACAGCAGCCATTCTGCACCAGAAATGCTACAACATAATTTTAGACAAGAGACCAAGAATAACTTAGAAGAATTGGTGGGGACGGGAGAAGCAATGTTGCCTAGTGTTACCAAGTTTGGAATTTGGGCAGGGCAGCAATATCAACATCCCTACCTTTCCAAGGAGAATCATGTCATCTTTATCAGCCATTTAGTGCTTGGTGAAAGAATGGGGTGATCTTGGTTTCAGGATACATCCAGAAGATCAAAGTGCAAGCAGTGCATTATCACTCTGGCATTAAACTGGGGTACTGGTGTAGTTCTGATTTAATACCACAACTTCCCAATTCATCATTAACACTTCCTGCAACACTCAAGTTCTCTCTGGAAGCCTTCCATCCAATTACTGATCTGGCCCAATTTTTTTATGGCTTCTGATGTGCCATGATATCATCATGGCTTATTATATTATGGTATTGTTACGGTAACAGCCAAACACCCATAACAATAAACCAGCATATGTATATGATGGAATGGAAAGAAATGTTTCAAGTGTCCAAAAGTTTAACTAGCAAGTATTATTAAAAACAGACCTCTTTGGACAATATTTTAAAGAAGAAATTATGATACACCAAAAGATGTATCCATAAGAACATGCCAAATAAAATCTTGATGTTAGCAAGTCAGTTGGAACCAGTAAGATCAGATTAGTTTTCCCCTCCATCCCAAAGAAAGTGATAGAAGTCATAAACGCAAGCTATTTAAAATGCTTGACTGGTCAGAACATATACTGCAGAAAACAATCCTGCACAGGCAGGTGAAATACTAGATGACCGAGAAGGCGTTTTCCAGACCTAGTTTATATATTTCAGGTTTCTCCAAATTCACAAACCAAGTGCTAGACAGGTACTTTAAAAAAAAAAAAATAGAAAAAAAAAATCAATGTGATGCACTGAATGCCTCTGAGATTTGGTTCTATAACTTTGTAGTTAAAACAATCTCACTTCGTCTTGGGACATCTGAAACAAGAGGAGCCATTTTTTAAATCCAGGCATTTTTCTAATCAGATGACCCTCAAGGAGGACAAGACATTACTTTAAGTCAGTGGTTCCCAAACTGGGATGTGTGAACCCCTGGTAGTTCGCGAAATGTTACAGGGGGTTCTTGGGAAAAAGTTTCCCTAATGGCAGACAGAGCTGTCCCTAGGGACTCCCAGCAGCACAGGGCCAACAGCCTAGAGCCCCTGGACTTCCAAGAGCTAAACAGATCAAAGCAAGCGTATCTACCACACTGAAGAGAGATTTAAACTTCAAGACTTCTTACAATAAATGGGAAGGGAGATGGATTTTTTTTCCTGTTTTTAAAATTAAATAGGCAGCTAGAATTGTTTTTAAATTATAAAAAACAAGCTTAAACTTTGTTAACGCGTTGTTTGCCTGGACTGCTCAAGACCTGAATGCTTGTGTAGGAGGAACTCTTGAGTTGGCTTCTTAAATACCTTCATGCTGTTTCACATCTGATACTTGATGAACTATAGAGGCCTTATCTTATAACAGGCTTATTCAAAGTGATACAAGCTATGAAACTGAGATCCTGGAAGTCTGTTTCCATTTTCACAATGTAATAAAATACAGTAATGATAAATAATTAATAGTGTGTAATAAGCATGTCAAACAAATTTTGTATTTCTAAGATCACTGCTTTTATAAATTATACCTCAGGTAAAGAAGAAAATCCCTGGACATTCGTTTTAGGTGGAGGTTCATAAGACTTTTGACATTTTAGTGAAAGGGGGTCACAGGTTGTTAAAGTTTGGGAACCACAGCTTTAAGTCAATCACCTCCTTTTACATTAGCCTCTGCTAGCTTCATATCCACTTTTGTATTTCTGAGAGAATCACTGCCATTTTTAAAATGGGAAGGAGAAATGGGATAATCAAACAAACCTACCTTCACTTCCTCCTTACAGAACAAAATTTTAAAAAGTTACAAAAGTTAAACAACCTCTTTGAAAGATGAAAAACCCTGTATCTAAATGTTTTGCAATAGTAACTGTGGTGTTATTGAGCCCTGTTCCACTACTGGGGAAGGGCAAGAAAGGACAATTGGGGGGGGGGGGGGCAAAGTAAGTAAATCTTCTTGGCAAATTAACAAAATAAAAGCAAACAGAAATAAACACAGTCTCCCAGAAAATGAGAGAAAGCCCTGGTTTCAGAAGTTCCATTAAAAAAATAGGCGCCTCAAAAAAGTAGCATTTCCAGCATGAGACACATGAATGTGGGATGCACACTTCTCTCCTGCAAAGAGATGGAGACACATGCAAGCTTTCAATGGGTAAGGAAAGAAGGGCCATCTTCTCTGCATGTGTCTCTGAAGCAGAAATGTATAACGTGTTTACCAGCTCAATCTAAATATGGACGCACTTGTCTCCTTCAGAGAGGGAAGAAGGGGGAAGATAGAAAAAGAATAATCTTCTCTCTATGTCCGTGTGCATGTCCCACAGAGAACCATCTTCTGTGTCTGTCTGTGCATCTCAGAAGTGGGGCTGAGATAAACCGTTTCCAAGCCCACCCTGATCAAATCCAGCCTTTTCCATTTTTAAGCTACCATCTCAAATTCAAGCTTTTTCCTTACACAAAAAGGAGACTTTAAAATGCCTAACACTAAAAACCTCATCCCCAGAAGCCTCTCTAATCGGAGCCATGCCACAGCCTCCTCCACACCCGCAGGATTTTGCATGCAGCTGTGAGAAGTGTATAAAGAGCCTCCCTACTGAGTAAGATGAAGAGGGGGTGAGGGAGAGAAGAAGGGGGGAGGAAGGGAACAACCTTTCTTTTCTCTGCTCTTCCTGGGGATCTGAAAATTCCTCCTAATAGGCAGATCTTCAGGGGGCTTGGGGAGAGGGGGAGGACCCCCCAACACGTCGCTGGTTTGTTGTGGCTGCTGCTGCTCATGTGCCGTGGAGACGCTGTTCTTCCGCTGGCTACTGCTGAGATTTGGGGGGGCCTGGTCTTCTGCAGCAGCCACCAGCAGCACCTCCTCAGCCGTAGCATCAGAGCGGCCGCCATTTTGTGTGCCGTCCTCAGCTGCTGCTGCGCTGCTACTCTCCACAGCGAGGCCCCTGTCGTTCTTCTCCATCCGCTGAAGCTGCTCCAGCTCTATCTCGCCACCGCCAGTAACCCCAGCATCCGCCATTGAACTCTAAGGCAAGGAAACAACCGAGCACTAAGAACTGCTTTTTCTGTCTTCTTCTCCCACGGAGCCACCCCTTCCTAAGCGCCATGCACCACCCGCCCGTAGCCTCTACCGCGCTGCGCCGCTCTACCACTCCAGGCGCTCACTTTATGGCAACAACTCCGCTCCTCCTTCCCCCAACATGGCGGCGGCGGCGCCGCAGCTGGGAAAGGGGCGTGGCCAGCGTCCGGCCAGCGGCGACCAATCAATGCGTAGGACAGGTTATAAATACAGGAGGAGGGCGGTGCCGTGCAAGTGGCGCAGCAAAGCGAGAACATAGCAAAGCGGGAAGAATGGCAGGGCATCTCGTTTGGCGCGCCTCCTCCTCAAGTCCGTCCCTCCCACTCCTAGACTCTTTGTGGTGGCTGGTTCCCATCTCTATTTTACATCTACTCGCTATTTGGCCCTGGCAGCAAAATAAGGGAGAGTTCATGCAAATCTTGGTGGTTTTTTCTGTCAGGCAGCACAGCAGCCACAAAAGGGTGGCTTAGCACCATTGACCGTTGTTGCACTGCCCAGGCAGTTGAAGCACCCGGGATGGGTCGCACTCATGTTGTGAGAGGGAGTGTTTGTACCATGTAGTGTCAACAAGCCTTTATACCAACTCTTGATGCTGTGCTGCCCCGGTGGAAGTGGGGATAATCTGTAGAACCAACGGCTGCCTGTCCTACGTCTTCTCCAAGCATTCTTCATCCCTAAAGATACCGCTCAGCCTTTGGTAATCGCCAGAACCAGAGCAGAAGGCCAGGAAGCAGTTTCCTGCCCTCTTTAGCATTTTGGACAAAAAAAGAAAGTGGCAACATAAGCCATCCATCTTCTGGGAGTGGGAATGGAGAAGACGACACAGGTGTAATAGCCTGCTCCGTTGAGAAACAGGAACAGAGAAGAAGGTATCAGTCTGATCCCCACCCTTTTTCATGATTGGGAACAGAGATGAAAGCGTGGGCCTAGTTTCCAACCTTATTTCTGCAGAATAGGAGAAAAAGATGGAAGTCTAGTTCCCCACTCTGCCTCTCGAAGTGGCATTGAGAATTCATGGGTCGTTATCCCTGCTTCAGTGTCTACAAGGTAAAGATGGGATTTGTGGGTTTAAGGTCTCATCCAAAGATCTCCTACACCGTGCACTGAATGGAATTCAGTTTCTTTTTCAGAAAGATAAGGACTGATTCGGTGCTGTTGGGGTTTTAAATGTGTGGTTCCTGCGTAGCTTGGTAATTTGGGCATCCCATCTAGCAATGTGCTTGTATCTGAACATTTATCATTCTTCGGTAACTAGTACTAATAACAAAAACTGAAAATAAGAGCTACTGTGAGGAGTTTGTCACCAATTTTATGCTGACTACTGGATATTTCACTTAAGGAGTGTATTCTTAAATTGTTACATTCACTATTGCATCATTTAGAAATGTCACTCATTTCGTCCCAGTATTTAGATTCCACACAAATTTGTCTGCTCAATTCTGTTTAAATAACTTGCATCAGAAATAATTAATCATGAAACTGAGATTATAGATTTTTACACCAAGAGAATTAATCCTACATCATCAGCATCTGCAAACAATGTATTCTACCACCTACAGTTCATTGAGATTTTCCTGGTGGACAGTGACCTAGGCTTGGTAATAACACTTCTGTATTCTCCTGACAACACTACAGCAATGGAGTCTACCTACGGACCCTTATCAACCCTCTGGAAACTCTCAAGTACAGAATGCAGCAGCACGTCTCAGCAACAAGGTCTGCAATGAGTAAATCAAACCTGTCCACTCTTCACTATACTTATTTCCCATAGAATATCATGTCAGATTCAAGGTCTCAATCCTTACTTTCAAGATATTGAACACTGTTACCCTAAAGGTCACTTAAAGCTTTAGGATGAGGACTGTTCAGCAGCTTCAGATCTCTGCCACAATGGAATTGTTTACCACAAGAACAAAGCGTGTTTATCCAGGAGGCAGCTTTCTCACATGCCTATCCCAGAAAGGAATAAACTCAGAATCTAAATCCCATACTCCCATTGAACTTACTGTCTTCTGATCCAAGTGCAAAATCCACGTTGGTCTTACCTTGCAATATAAACATACAGCACAGTGTACTGGTACAAATAATTTAAAACAGAATAGTTCATAATTGTTTCCCTCTGGGAAGAAGATGAGAGAAAGAAAGAACCATACATGGTAAATATTTGTTACTTAATGCACTTTTGTAAGGTGCATAGGTACTGCAATACGGAAGGCAGTGTAACGTCTTGAATAAATAGAATAATCATTTAAAATTTTCTGCATGAATAATTTTCGGTCTCCTTCATATTGGGTCCCATATTTGTGCCTTGGAAAGTTGAAAAGTATGCTGTGTGGCATTTTCAGAACCTGCCCTCTCTTCAGAATGTGGGCCCTTGCTCCAGGAATAGTTCTAAGAAGGCAGCTCTGGCTATGGTAAACAGCTTTAGACATGAAAGAAATACACTGTAGGAGATTGAAGATATTTCTTTGCCTGAATCCTTTAAATACTTTAAAAAGTAAGACAAAATTATTTCCTGCATAACATTTGTGAACTGAGAAGCATTTCAGCATGGTAGCATGGTTTGAGTTCTTTGCTGCTGCTTCACTTTTGTTTGTTCTTCATAAAATTTCTTCAACTGTGCTAGCTGCTTCAGTGGAGAATGTGGGGTAAGTACATTTATTTTTGTTGTATTTCTCTTGTTCTGAACAGTTTGCTATCCAGCCTTCAGAGAAAAAGATGCCAGAAAATTTTATTCAGTTACCGCAGAGAGGAATAGCCCATTTTCTATGGTCTGCTACTAGTGTTTTTGGGTGAGGAAGTTTTGAGTTAGCAGTTCACAAATTTGGTTTGTTGTGACACCTCATGCTCTGTTGTGGAATTGGAAACTGCACAGGAAACACCTAATCATGCAGACTTGCACAGTTACTTAACTTTACATATTTTGAAGTCAATGGAACTGTTCACAAATATGTAAAGTTAAGTGTGTGTGTAACTCTTTGTAAGATCAGAGCTAAGAGGAGTTATTTTTACATGAAGAATATTGAAGTGATGATTGGTACCTCTGCTACATTACTTGTACTAGAAACTTCAAGTGAGGTTTATCAAGAAATACTGCGAATTGTGAGTAACCAACCACTTTAAAAACAAAACAGAATAGGAAATAAAGTCATCCATTTCTGTGTACATCTAATGTATACTTCAGGAAATACTCCAGCCCACTGTTCGAATTCTTTCAGCTGGATCTAGAAAAAGATTCAGTTTAAATGTAAGAATTTTAAAATTTAGGTTTATGGCAAAACTAAGCTAGTTGCTGGACATTTTTTTTTCCTATAACAAAACTGTTGCTATAACTATTCTTTCCTCCTTTAAAAATATTTTAAGCATTTGTTTCTGTTATAAACCAGAGAAAATAAAAGATGCAAGAATATGAAAATACTATAAGATGACTCAATATTAAAAAAAAAAAAATCATGTTGTTCCTTCAACAGTGTTGGTCATATGATTGCGAAGAAGTTTTAGAATTCCTCCATAGAAAATCTGAGCATCTTCAGCCTACGCCATGGAATTTTTAGAAGTAGTAGCTTGGAAATGTTGTTACAAAGATTAATGATTTTATGCCCCTGTGGCTAAGCAAATACACCACATATAGACTAGTTAGGAAGACAGTAAAAAAGGTCACTAAAATGTCTCATACAGAAACTCTTAATGAACAAAACATCATATATGACCAGGAGGAGAAAGACAAATTGTTCAAGGCAAGAAAATCCACATCATCTAGGTACCAGGGAGTACTGGTGTTTGGAAGAATTATTTGGTACTACTGAGGCTAAATAAACACAAAAGAGAAATTGGTTTGCATGGAAATGTGCTAACCAGGGAATCAAAGGAATAAGGTGCTGTAGCATGGAGCGTGGGGATACCTATAATTGATATTTTGTCTGATTATAGAGATAAAAGAATTTTAAGCAATTGTAAAAAAGGATAGTTAGAGTTACTCTACAAAGTTAGGTCGACATTAGTCCACTTTTGTTGACTTAGTTATGCATGTGTCTACACTTATATTTGTCTTCTGCCGACTTATGTGGCCCGTTACAGAGATACAGTAACAGCACCTCCCTGAGTGGCACAGAGCCATAGCCAACCTAGTGAGATCAATGCAGTGCAAATATACACACTGCATTAGTTGTGCCAACCTTAACAGTGCTCCAGTACCTGTCTGACAATGCCTCTGTCCTCGTGACAGTGACTGTTCTGGTCACAGTTTTGAATTCCCCAGCCCAAGGGTCCCAGAGATTGGAATCTCCCCAACACCTTTTAAACCCCTCCATGTTTTTGAAATGCCTTTTCCTGATTGCCCACCTTGGTGAGCACACCTAGTAGCACACCTTTTTTGTGTGTATTCAGCTGACCATGCTGGCTCCACACACAGAGAAAGCTAGTAGATGTGGTCCTGCCTGAGGTAGGGAAGAAGTATTGGATCTCCTTGGCCTGAAGAGAGACGACTGTGCAAGCACGGATATGGATCACCCATAGAAACATGGACATCTGTGGGCAGACTGCACAAGGGATGCTGGCAAAGGGGCATGACAGAGATCAGTAGCAATGTCCCATGAAAGTGAAGGAACTACCCCGGGCATATCACAAAGCAAGGAGGGCAAAAAACACATTTTGTGCTGCCCACAGACCTGCCACTTTTACAAGACATTGCATGCCACATTTGGTAGTGACCCAATCTAAACCCTGCAGTCAACTGGGCACCTCAGAGAAGCCTGAGATGGAGATCCCGGCCATGAACCATGAGGAGGAAACAGGAGCAGGAGAGATCCAGCAGGGCACTCAAACTGTGCCATGAGCTAGGAACTGTTTGAAACTCTGCAGCAGTCTAGCCAGGTGAGCCACCGATGAAGGGGAAGAGAGCTTGGGCAACTGCATATATGCATTATTTCTTGCCATTTTTTTCCTTTTCCTTTCCCTCATACCTCATCTCCCTCATCCCACCTCACTATCCTTGTTCTCCATTGAAAAATGGCTCCAGCCTATTAACAAATTAAGGCACAGAGATCGAATTTTCATTGCTGTACTGCTATAATGTTAGAAAACAAAAAGTTAGGGAATTCATTCTAAAAACGATGGTAAGGCAGTCTGGTTACACAGTACAGTTACACAGTCCATGTCACATCCATGTCTTGTGCTCAGGTAGAGGTAGATCAGATAAAGTTAGGATTGGCATCTGCTTTTAATATTTTTGGCTTATTGGGCTAGCTGATGGGGAGTACTGTGTTTTTCAGAATAGGGATGTGTCTCATTGTCTTGAGAGATCTCAGTGAAACTTGAGAGATACACTTTCAATCTTCTCCCAAAGATTCCTAGTTACAACAGCCTTGTTTCTTCTATTGCAATAGGACATGATTGTGCTGAGCTCTGCAGCTCCATGCTTGTGTTAGAGTGAAGATGTGTGCCAAGAAGTGCCACACAGGACTGTGATAGTTTTGAAAAAGACATAAAAATTATGGGTTGTAAAAAGTATTATGGGATGTAGAGAGTGGCATAGTAGGAACTTGACCCCTAGCTCCCAGAACTTCCTGGATGATTTGTTATGATCCCACAAAGTTCTGTGAAAATGTCTCAAAAAACATTGCACTGGATGACAGAGCAGGCGTACCTACCTGGGATGCACTGCACTTTACATTGGTGATATGATAGAAGCTGTCCTGGTTAGTGTACACAGTACCGATGCAAGCAGCCAAGTGTTCAAATACCGACTGATATACAGACTTCAGCAGATGTATGCAACGTAACTTGTGTCAACCGAACTTTGTAGTGTAGACGTAGATGTTGTTGTCTACAAAGAAAATAAAATTGGATACGGCAACTATTTCCAGTCTTAATCCTAGCAATTCATCTATATTGGAAAGTGTTAATAGAATTTTTTTTACAAATGATAGAAAAGGAGAAAAAGTCTAATCTTTGTGCTCATGGAGGTGAGCTCATGACTTCCAAGGAAAATCAAAGCTTTGAATGTAATGCTGATGACTGATATTTCAAAGTGTTACATCTGAAGAAATGAATGTGTGAACTTACAAAATTTTAATATGCTTATTAATATTTGTTGGCTATTCCACAGTAAGTCTTGACTTTGGCAATTATAACATGCTTGCTGTGTAGGTAAAATGCATTTTTTATTGAGGCATCTTCATGCTCTCTTAGGGAGAAGCTGCAGTGTAGGGGGTGCACACAAGTCCACTCTTGAGCTAACTTTAATGATAAGCAGGAAAATTGGTATACAATAATTTTGTTTAGCTTTTTGTATATATAGAAATATCATTAGGGGGATCTTTAGTAATCATTCCAGTGAATGATAATTGAACAAGCAGTTTTTTCTTTCTGTTCTTGTAAGATGCATCAAACATTAAATCATGAGAAAAGGTTTTGGAATACAATGGAAAGATCCATTTGGCCTTCTACCGTTATGATATAGTCTATAAATTATTTCTGAGCAATGAAGAATATCAGTCAGATTTGGAATTGTTTCCCACTTTCTCAAATGTTTCTATTCTAAACTGAGCTTTAAGGAAAAGTAGTGATTTAGCTAGCTTAGCTAATTGTTTATTAAATAAGAAAGATATAATTTTTTTTGGAACAGTTTTGGAAATGCTTGTTATGTTTGAATATTTTTATAATGAATGGTATCTGTCAGAGATGCCACTTTACTTATACTTTTTAGTGGGAAGTACAGGTGGATGATGAAATTGTTTGAAATACAATGCACCTTAGCTTCTGAAAGCAAGAAAGAAATGGGAGTTTTTCAAACTTGTAAAATAAGCTTTGATACGCATTTGAAACTAAGGGTTAATTTAGCAGCAGTATAATATACATCAAACCTGAATGCTCTAGTCAGTTTATTGTATCTGTGGGTATGTCTTCACTACGAAATTGTCAATTTAATTGAAGTCAATTTTTTGGAAATCAATTTGATACTATCATTTCTGTGTGTCCCCAGTAAGCACATTAAGTCGGCGGTGTGCATCCACAGTGTTGACTTTTGGAGCGTTGCACTATTGTAGCTATCGCACAGTTCCCTCAGTCTCGGACCCCCATTGGAATTCTGGGTTGTGCTCCCAATGCCTGATAGGGCAAAAACATTGTCACGAGTGGTTCTGGGTACATGTCATCAGCCCACCCCTCTCCCCTTGGAAGCAAGAACAAAAAATCGTTTCTCGTCTTTTTTCCTGGGTTACCCGTGCAGACAACATACCATGGCAAGCATGGAGCTCACTCAGCTCACTGTCACCGTATGTCTCCTGGGTGCTGCTGACAGATGCAATACGGCAGTGCTACACAGCAGCAGCTCCTTGCCTTTGCAAGTTGGCAAAGACTTTCACCAGTCATACTGTACCGTCTGCTGCTGTCTCCTGGTTGCTCCTGGCCAGCCTCGGTGAGGTCAGTCGGGGGCGCCTGGACAAAAGTGGGAGTGACTCTAGGTCATTCCCTTCTTTAAGTTTTGTCTAATGGAGATTCAGTCCTGCCTGGAATATCAGGCAAGCCTACTAAAGAACCAGAGAGGCAAAGGACCGCTCCGAGTCAGAGCCCCAGACATCCCACAGAAATGATGAGCTGCATGTCATTCTAGGGGGTGCCCGTACAACTACCCCACCCGTTGCTTCCCTCCTCCCCCACCCCTCCCAGGCTATCTTGGCAGTTATCCCCCCATTTTTGTGATGAATTAATAAAGAATACATTAATTTTAGACAATGACTTTATTACCTCTGCGAGCAGAGATCAAAAGGGGGCAGGAAGGGTGGTTGGCTTACAGGGAAGTAAAGTGAACCACCATTCTGCACTTGCTCAACCTATAGTTGGATTGCTCCTTACTACTGTCCAGGCTTCATGAGCCATGGGAGCAAGGGATAGGCTAGGGTAGGTGCGACCATGCGGTCCTGCGGAGTGGGAGAGCAGCCTGAGGCAGAAGCCTCCAGCTGGCATGATATTCCAGGCAGGACTGAATCCTCATTACACAAATTTTAAAGAAGAGAATGACCTGAAGTCATTCCCATTTTTGTCCAGGCATCCCCGACCGACCTCACCGAGGCCAGCCAGGAGCACTCACAGGACGATGATGATAGCTACCAGTCATACTGCACCATCTGCTGTCTGCAAGACAAGGCAAGGGAAGGTGCTCTGTAGCACTGCAGTACTGCATCTGTCAGCAGCACCCAGGAGAAATAGGGTGACAGTGAAAAAAGGTGAGAAACGATTTTTTTGCTGTTGCTTTCACTGGGGAGGGGGCTGACTATCTGTACCCAGAACCACCCATGACAATGTTTTTGACCCATCAGGCATTGGGAGCTCAACCTAGAATTCAAATGGTTGGCGGAGACTGCGGGAACTGTGGGATAGCTACAGTCGTCAGTCACCCCTCCCTCACTGAGAGCAATGGCTAAGAATCATTTTGTGCCTTTTTTCCTCGCAGATGCCATAGCACGGCAAGCAGGGAACCCGCTCAGATCACCACGGCAGTTAAGAGCACTGTAAACAGCACGCACATTATATTGTAATGTATGCAACACCAGGATCTGCAAAGGCAGGCGAGGAGGCGACGGCAGGGTGGTCACAAGAGTGATGAAGACATGGACACAGACTTCTCTAAAAGTACGGGCCAGGCAATTTGTCCATCCTGGTGACAATGGGGCAGGCTCATGCCATGGAGCACTGATTTTGGGCCTGGGAAACAAGTACAGACTGGTGGGACCGCATAGTGTTGCAGGTCTGGGATGATTCACAGTGGCTGCGAAACTTTCGCATGCATACGGGAACTTTCATGGAACTTTGTGACTTGCTTTCTCCTGCCCTGAAGCACAAGAATACCAAGATCAGGGCAGCCCTCACAGTTCACAAGCGAGTGGCAATAGCCCTCTGGAAGCTTGCAACGCCAGACAGCTACCAGTCAGTCGAGAATCAATTTGGAGTGGGCAAATCTACTGTGGGGGCTGCTGTGATCCAAGTAGCCAAAGTGATTTTTGACCTACTGCTGTCAAGGGTAGTGACTCTGGGAAATGTGCAGGTCATAATGGATGGTGCTCCTGCAATGGGATTCCCTAACTGTGTTGGGGCGGTAGATGGAATGCATATCCCTATCTTGGGACCAGAACACCAGTACATAAACCGAAAGGGGTACTTTTCAATGGTGCTGCAAGCCCTGGTGGATCACAAGGGACGTTTCACCAACATCAATGTGGGATGGCCGGGAAAGGTGTATGACGCTCGCGTCTTTAGGAACTCTGGTCTGTCAACGGCTGGAGCAAGGGACTTATTTTCAAGACCAGAAAATAACAGTTGAGGATGTTGAAATGCCTATAGTTATCCTTGGGAATCCAGCCTACCCCTTGATGCCATGACTCATGAAGCCATACACAGGCATTCTGGACAGTAGTCAGGAGCTGTTCAACTATAGGCTGAGCAAGTGCAGAATGGTGGTAGAATGTGCCTTTGGACGTTTAAAATCTCTCTGGTGCAGTTTACTGACTCGATTAGACCTCAGCGAAACCAATATTCCCATTGTTATTACTGTTTGCTGTGCTCCACAACATCTGTGAGAGTAAGGAGGAGATGTTTATGGCAGGGTGGGAGGTTGAGGCAAATCACCTGGCCACTGATTACACGGAGCCAGACACCAGGCGATTAGAAGAGCACAGCAGTGCATGGTGTGCATCAGAGAAGCTTTGAAAACCAGTTTCATGACTCGCCAGGGGGCTATGGTGTGAAAGTTCTGTTTGATACTCCTTGATTAAAACGCACCCCCTTGGTTCACTCTACTTCCCTGTAAGCCAGCCGCCCTCCCCTCCCCCCTTTCATCACCGCTTACAGAGGCAATAAAGTCGTTGTTTAAAATTAATACATTCTTTATTACTTTGTCACACAAATGAGGGGATAACTGACAAGGTAGCCTGGGAGGAATGGTGGAGGTGGGAAGGACAAGGCCACGCTGCACTCCAAAACTTATTGAATGCCGGCTTTCTGTTGCTTGAGCAGTCCGCTGGAGTGGAGTGGTTGGGTGCCCGGAGGCCCCCCAACCATGTTCTTGGGTGTCTGGGTGAGGAGGCTGTGGAACTTGGGGAGGAAGGCAGTTGGTCACACAGGGGCTGCAGTGGTGGTCTGTGTTCCTCCTGCCGCCAGTCCTGCTCAACAATGCATTGGAGAATAAGAGTTTGATCCTTGAGTATTCTGAGCATTGCTTCATGCCGCCTTTCATCACACTGATGCCACATCTCCTGTCCTCACATTCATTTTGTGCTTTCCTGCACTCTAACATTGTCTGCCTCTACGCATTCTGCTGGGCTCTTTCAGTGTGGGACGACTGCATGTGCTCAGAGAACGTGTCATCAGAAGTGTTTTTTTCACCTTCTAATCTTCGCTAGCTGCTGGGATAGAGACAATACAGCAAGTATTGAAACATTTGCAGCTGCGGGAGGAAAAAAAAGGGAGAGTAGTATTTAAAAAGATACATTTTACAGAACAATGGTTACACTCTTCCACAGTGAACCAAGCTGTTAACATTACATAGCACGTGTGCTTTCTTTACAAGGTTGCATTTTGACTCTTATATTGAGGGCTTGCCGGTTGGAATTCCATGTTGGAATGGTTTCAAACAGCAGTGCCCTCATGTCTCATAACAAGCACCCATTTAAAAGGAGGGTCTGTGGTTTTCGGGTTAACGTGCAGGACAAACCCAACTAAAGTCCTCCACCCCACCCTGGGATGATTGCTTCGCCCCTCCCCCCGTCCCTGAGGCTCACAGCGGGGATGGTTTCTGTTCAGCCACAGGCCCACAGCCCAGCAGGAATGGCCAACTCTGAATGTCCCCTTAATAAAATTCCCTTATTTCAACCAGATGACCATGAATGATATCACTCTCCTGAGGATAACACAGAGAGATAAAGAACGGATGTTGCTTGAATGCCAGCAAACACTGGGATCATATGCTGCCATGCTTTGTTATGCAATGATTCCAGACTACGTGCTACTGGCCTGGCGTGGTAAAGTGTCCTTCCACGGTGGACAGAATAAGGCTGCCCTCCCCAGAAACCTTTTGCAAAGGTTTTGGAAGTACATCCAGGAGAGCTTCATTGAGATATCTCTGGAGGATTTCCACTCCATCCCCATACACGTTAACAGCCTTTTCCAGTAGCTGTACTGGCTGCGAATGCATCTCAAGTCTTCAGGGCAAATTAATCATTAAACACGCTTGCTTTTAAACCAGGTACAATATTTACAAAGGTACACTCACCAGAGGTGCCTTCACTGCCTTCAAGGTCCATGAGCCCACCTTGGGTAGGTTGGGAAGGTACTGGGTCCAGGGTGATAAACAGTTCCTGGCTGTCGGGGAAAATGTTTTCTCCACCTCTTTGCTGTGCACTAACTTCAACGTCGTCGTCCTCTTCCTTGTCCCATAAATCCACATCCCTACTGCATTAGAGTCCATTGACGGAGTCAAAACATAGGGGTGGGGTAATAGTAGAGGCACCCCTAGAATGGCATGCAGCTCATCACAGAAGCAGCATGTCTGGGGTTCTGCCCTGGAGCGGCCGTTTGCCTCTCTGGTTTTTTGGTAGGCTTGCCACAGCTCCTTAAGTTTCATGAAGCACTGCTGCAGGTCCCTGTTATAACCTCTCTCCTTCATGCCCTTTGAGGTTTTTTTTCAAATATTCCAGCATTTCGTCTTTTGGAACAGAGTTCTGATAGCACGGATTTGTCTCCCCATACAGCCTTGAGATCCAGTACCTCCCGTTAGGTCCATGTTGGAGCTCTTTTGCGATTCTGGGACTGCATGGTCACCTCTGCTGATGAGCTCTGCATGGTCACCTGTGCTGATCAGCGCGCGATGCTGGGCAAACAGGAAATGAAATTCAAAAGTTCGCGGGGCTTTTCCTGTCTATCTGGCCATTGCATTGGAGTTGAGAGTGCTGTCCAGAGCGGTCACAATGGAGCACTCTGGGATAGCTCCCGGAGGCCAATACCGTCGAATTGCCCCAAATTCGACTCAGCAAGGTTGATTTCAGTGCTAATTCCCTCATCGGGTAGGCATATTGAAATCGATTTTAAGAGCCCGTTAAGTCGACAAAAATGGCTTCATTGTGTGGACGGGTGCAGGGTTAAATAGATCTAACATTGCTAAATTCGACCTAAACTCGTAATGTAGACCAGGGCTATGTTAAAGTTCTCCTGGAACTTTCAAGTACAGCCGGCATTTAAAAACCAACTCTTCAAAATGTGTTAGTTTACATATTAGTAATTATGCTTACTTTATTTTTTTAATGAAAGTGAAGATTTCAAGTATGTAAGTCCACTTCCCCCTCTCCAACACAAATATACGTACTCCTGTCTGATTGCAAAGTTATGTTGCATTGTATTTTGTTCTTATCTTTTCTTGATTATTACTTGCTCTTAGGCCATGTCTAGACAGGAACACGAAAGTTAAAGCACGTAAGTTATAGCATGTTAGACCTGCATGTCTAATTCAGGAGGAAAGTAGCCTTAGTTTGTTGTAGCTTAATCCTCCTCTGAGGATGTTTACTTCTGAATGAGAGCATCCACACTGGGGTTTAGTGGGCTTTAATTTATGCGTATTAACTTCACACATTTCATGATTCACCTTAACTTTCTTGAGTGTCTCCATGTAGATAAGCCCTTACTTATCAAGCAGCAAAGAGTCCTGTTTCACCTTATAGACTAACAGATGTATTGGAGCATGAGCTTTTGTGAGTGAATACCCACTTTGTCGGATGCATTCACCCACGAAAGCTCATGCTCCAATATGTCTGTTAGTCTATAAGGTGCCACAGGACTCTCTGCTGCTTTCACAGATCCAGACTAACATGGCTACACCCCTGATACCTTACTTATCATTGGTTCCTGCATCAATCTTGAATGATGGAAGAAAGAAAAGACCACATGGATAATGGGACTGAAGACATGTATGTATGCCTTGGTGGTGAATCTCTGTCAGAATCTGAGGTTGAAAAAAATGCTGATGTGAATGTTTTTTGTAGAACCACTGTAATGGTTGGCATCTATCTAATGTGTCATTGTTTCCTCACTCATGTGGATCCAAAATTTTTAGTGCCTTTCAACATTCATTAGATTTTGTATAGATAATTTGGAGGAAATTCAGAAGAGGTTGTTGAAGGATTTGAGTTCAGTTGGGGGAGTGAGAAACCTACATCTGAGAAGCTGATGTACAGATAAAGATACTATTACTTTCCAGAGGGTTGGGAAAAGATTCTGGCATTTCAATTGAGAGCAGGAAGCAATGTGCAGCAAGGAAGGAAGTAAAGATAAGAGAGATTCTATAATGATTTGGTTGATGAGACAAAAATGCTATTCAAGTAAACATTTCTATAATTTCTTTTCTTGATATTTTGTGAACATATTACCAGTTATATTTTTCAAAAGAAATTACAAATAAAGTGGATAAAAATATGGTTGGTACTTTGTCTAGAAAAAACTCCTCAATGTCTTGATTCTACTGCTAATGCTTTTAAGATTTTCACCTTTACCATCTCTTTTGCAACTTCTCAGTTACAGAGCTGGTTGGGTCTGCAGAGAAAAATATGTAGAGCTGTGTATCACGGGCAGATTGATGGCACTGGAGCCTATACCATGTCACAGTTTCATCAAATGTTCTGATGTAAATGTTGAATGCAGAAAAAATGCCCTGGTGATAGGCACTATATGAAATCCTAAAACAGAGCTAAGTAGAGCATTGCTACCGTTAGCCTAAGTTTTTAAGGTCAGTAACAACCATTCTGGTATGTTAATAATTAAAAGGAAATCTAATAGTCAAATCTGTTTGCATTTTCAAAACAACTGAATTAGCCTGAGTTGTTATCTCAGCAGATGTCATAAGATAAGAAAGACCTGGCCAGTATGTAATAATTTATTTCCAGAAAAAAACCTTAATCCCATCCTAACTAAGTCTTGTCTGGAAATTTCCATAAATTTTGGAATAGGCTATGTAGGATGTTAATGCCACTGATGTTTTGTCCATTGTGGGTTTCTATGAGAACATGCTGTGTCCAGTAAATCTTAGTTGCACCTGAGGAATGGGGCCAATAATTGAATCAATTAATAAAATAAAATAGAATGAAGAGAAACTTCGTTGTGAAATGCTGTTGCCTACAGAAGAGGACATCCATAGATGCACGTGGCAGCTTTAGGTTGCCATTCTGGCTGGTCTGGCACTCTACTGGATATGTATTTCATGGTGCATAGATGTCACTACAGATGCCAAATGTAGATATAGATCCAACCATAAGTTAATGAATGTATGTCTGTCTGAAAAGAATGCGCTGCTCATTGCTGCAAACAAAAGTATTTTTTCCACAGCTAAGATCCAAAGAACATTTTGATGCTTGACCAATGGATACAGTTATTGGAACATTGGACTTAAAGTTAGGGAATATTTATTCAAAAGCACATTCATTTTGAGAGCATTTGCACAGCCATTGAAAAACCTTTTGTATATTTGGGAGCCATGCAGTCATGAAGAAAAAAAGTACTGTACAACTTAAGTGATCACGCAGCAAAAGTATCAATTCTGAAAGCAATATGTACAGAAAATAGTTGACCACCAATCAGTTGACAAATACAGTTGCACAATCCTTGAATTAAATAAGTAACTCTGTACAAATCAGACTGCTTACAGAGACTTCTCAATCACTTGATTAGGATTTTGCTTAGACTGTAAATGGGTGCTCGTTGTGAACCATATACTACTCTATTTACATGTAGACAGATAGATACATAAACATCTTTTGCCTGAAAGAAACCCATTTTTCACCTTTTCTGGTGACCAGCCCCAAGTCACAGAGCACAAGAACATAATTTGCAGAATACATATACAACTCCTTACATATTATCTGTATATACATTTTGCAATGATTGTGGGAACCAGTGTGACACAGGCTTTCGTTGGAGACATTATATGACATTATTTGGTGAATTAATATATAGATACCAGACTTAGAGGATCTCTGTAACCTTTATGCCCTGTGTGCGCTGCTGGTTGCCACCAAGAGGTCTCTGGGTCACATATGGGGCACCCATATGTGAAAGTTGCTACTTTCACAAACTATCCAAACAATAGAAGTTCACAGTTGATGGTTTCTGAGAGAAAGACATGCTAGTTTAGGAATGATTATGGGACACGTATTTATTTCTGTTTTGGATATTTAAGCCAAAAATCTTATCTTGGAAAGGTTAGGGGTTGTTTTTTTAAAATGGTAGTTGCATACGTTACAAAGCTTAAAATGTGGCAGTCTCTAGATGCAAGTTAAAAACTGTGTCCTAATCCCTCGTTGGTGGTTTTTGCTTCTTTCTTTAGGTCACCTATTTAAAATTCTTTCCAACAAAAATGATCTGGTCTTGTGGTACCCTCCAGTGGTTTACAAAAAGATAGGGTACTAATAATTAGTTTCTTCTTAGAAGTCTTTGGGGAGGTAGCCAAGTTTAAATAGGGTAATTAGTTTCTCTGGCTGTAATTTACATAAATTATGGAAACATGACATAACATATATTTATCTAATTGCAAAAGTATGTTGTTCAATTATCCAGATAAACTTTATACTGCATTTGTGGTTTCCATCCTGTGGTTAATTAGACTGTCTCCCTGAGAATTTGACTCACTTTCCCTGGAGATTTAAATGGGAGCCAGGAAGATGTTAGAAAGGAATCAATATTTTATAAAAGACTCATTTTATTGGTATCACAACATGAAAATGGAAATTCTATACACGAAGATGAGAACTTGGATATCCAAATTGCTAAAGTAGTACTACTTGGAATTTAATTCTGTGATAATCAATTCTTATTTCTGAGATCATGCATCTTTGTGTAACTAGATTATGAATGCTTCTAAAAGCACAATTGCAGGAGAGCAGTTAAAATGCTTCTCTTGTAGGGTGCATTTTCACTGCAGAGAAAGCGTCAGGGCAGAGTTATATTGTGATTGACACCCAGGTCTGAGCACACATGGGTTACCCTAGCCCAGGTGTGAGAAAACACTTGAAAAGTCCTACCCAAATTACTGTGTCCTCACTGGAGGTGTAGTCACTCATGTATGTTGCTAGGACTTCTGGGGGCATATCCCATGATTTTTTTGTGTTGCAATATTTGAGCCACTCTGACTCTTTCCCACTCAGTTGTGGGAAAACGTGTCTGTCTGTCTGGACACCCACTGAGAATTGTGGGAAGACACTGGAGAACTATCAGCCTGAATCCTCACTGCAAAATGGGTGGATTACCAGCCCAAGTGAAAACGGAACTAGTCTCTAACCCGGTCATGCCAGTTAGCCCACATTGGAAAATCCCCTTATCTCAGGTGAGAAGATTTTGTGTTTGGATAGAAGTGGGGTATGGAGCAACACGTGAGTAAGAGCCTGGGCTAATTCTCCAGTGAAGACAAACCCAGATGCAACATTTACCTGCTGGAGAAATGTAACTGTCACTTCCATTATTGTATAGTTTTTTTTCTTCCACGCAGAAGTGAAGTCTACAACTACATTTCATTGGATCTTCCCCTTCAGGACATTTGGGTTGTTTTTAAAGAGTACTCTGATTTCACTCCTGCCGCTGACTCCTGTAACTGTACATTTAAAAACAAAACAAAGTACTTTGGATCAAGGGAAAATTTTTCCTTCATAGATTTCCTATCTTCAGTTAATTTCTTTTGGAGTAGAGGAGGGAAGGTGAAACAGGTGGGAGTTCTTGTTTTTGCATTGTGGATAGCTAACATTTTCAGAAATGTTGATACTGCATATTATTTTTCTTTTCAGAATGTTGACAATGGAGACCTATCCCCTTAGTGGAGTCAAATGTTTCTGTGTTGTAAAATGTCCATCACCAACAGACTGATAGACTATGGGCCAAACACTCTGCTGACATAACTTCATTGATGTCAGTGAAATTACTCCAGCAGAGAATTTGTCCCCAAGACAATAGATATAGGAGCTGCTAAGTCATTTTAAGCTATTTAAGTCTGGGGGAATGCCTCAGCTTGCTCCTGGCTTACCAGAAAGTTCCCACAACACAAATGTTGATGTCTGAAGGGAAGTGAAGGTCTCATCCAAGATCCTGCTATCTCCAGGGTAGATTCCTTGTCCCTTATAGATATAACTGCATCCATCAATAATATCTTGGACTTTATGATTGTCATAACTAGATAGGTAAGGTAAGGGTTAAGTTTCTTTTACCTGGAAAGGGTAACCAAACACCTGACCAGAGGACCAATCAGAGAGACTGGATTTTAAATCAGGCGGGATTTGTATAACCAGGGTCTTTTTTTTTTTCTCGGCTGTGAGTAAACAGGTTTTCTCCTAACTCCTTCTATTTTAAATATTATACCAAAAGTCGTGAGTACAAAGGAACCCCAAGCAATTCGGCTTGAGGAATTTGGGTTGTACAAATAGATGTGGATGGCTGTGTCTTGTTGTTTTCTCGGCTGTGAGTTAACAAGCTTCCTCCTAACTGCATCTTATCTCAAGTGTCTCCTACACATCTGTGAGTACAAAGAAACCCCCAGCAATTCGGCTAGAGGAGCTGTGGGTGTATTTACATGTATGTGGATTGGTTGGACTGGTTTAATCGGGCTATCTTTTAAATCAGACTGTTTTCTTCATATTTTCTTATAAGCAAGAGCGTATGAGTTCTTAATGCAGGATTATTGTTTTGTATTTTCTTTCTTTTTTTTCTATAAAGTTTCTTTTTAAACCTGGTGAAGTTTTTTTCTACGTGAGGCAGAGGGGGAGGGAAACGCCCAAACCGGTGCCTCATCTCCCTATTGTCCCAAGGGCGGGAAAGGCTATAGGTCAAAGGAGGGGAATTTCTTGTGTGAGCTGACTAGGTCAATACTAGCCTCGGGAAGCTAGATTGCTTCTCCGGTTGATTCAAGGAGGCGAAGTGTAGATTGCACCGGCTAACCAGGAAAGGGGGGGAAGCGGGAGAGAGAGAGAGAGACCCAGGCTCTGGTCTTTGGGGGGTCCCCAAAGGAAGAGTTGGGGACACCAGAGAGAGGAAAGGGGAGTCAGGCTCTCTCAATTAAATACCTGACCTGGTGGCAGCGAGAATATCCAAGCTGGTAGTGAGCTTGAGGGAGTTTCAGGTAAGCCCCAGACTTTTGGCGCCAAAAGTCCAGGTTTGGACAGGACCAGGCTGTGGACCGCTAAAGTTCAGGTCTGGGACTGGGCTAGATTACCACATGAGTGCAAGCTGGGATGTCAAAATCCAAAACAGTAGCTACCTTATTAATTTTTTTTTCCTGGCTAGGCATTGCAGGCAGAGAGAATTGGGTTTTAAAGCAGACAGAGAATTTTTTTTCCCCTGCCTGTTTCAGCAGTTCGCATTTTAGTAGGCTCATTCACACAGCCATTAAGACTAGGGGGGGTAAACAATAGCATTCCCGTTGAGGTGCTTGCTAGCAATCACACACAGTAGCGTGAGGAAGAGATTGGTTTTACAGTGCCAGAGAGAGAACAAGTTTCTGCTGCTTTTAGCAGCTTGCACATTTTTTTTAAGTCATTAAAGAGACCATTACAGATCTTTTGTTAAACAATTGGAACTTAAGTACCCAGCCAGCAACGCACAAGGTGAATACAGTAGCTTTGTTTGTTCAATTGCCTATCCAACCAGAGCTAGAACAAGTCAAAGCAGTTGCTAGCAATTCAGGAGCAGAAGCCAGCAATTCAGCCAACAAACACCAGAGGGCACTCCAACACAAGAAGAAGTAACCATGAGTTCAAAAAAGAGCAGAAAAAGGAAAGGCCCGGCAACAAGCCCTAGAGGACGAAAATGAACATAGAAGACAGCTGGAACTAATTAAGACCTAACAAGAAGCCCAAGAGCAGCACACAAAGAGAACAGAAGCCAAAAACGCAGATCACGAACGACACTTCGAGACATTGAGGCAGCCTTCCGACGACAGTGCAACTACAGGAGAGGCCCACAAGCAGGTCTAGAGATGGAGCTGGCTAGGCAAAAGCTCTTAACCACTCCTAACCTCCGACACCACTTGTGGTAACACCACCGGAAATTTTCCAACTACAAAGCAGGTGCGGACACAGACAACCTGTCTGTGCACCAGACAACCCTGACTGAGGTAGTGCCCGGATCCCATGTCAACGCTAACCAGCCACAGCACTCCAGTCCCGGCCCGGAACTGGAACAGCAAATCGCAGCACAAAGCATGCCCCACCATCTTCAACCCAATGCAGAAGGGACCAACGAGCCTCAACTGAAAAGCAACAACAAACCATACCAAGAGGGTCAGGCAGAGCCTGATATACCACCGGATGCACAGCGGACAGCTACACCAGCTACAGAAACCCCAACGCCAGAAGGGACAAACGAGCCTAAACTGCAGAAGCAAAAACAACCATACCAAAGAGGCTCAGGCAGAGCCTGAAATACCACAGGTGCACCAGCGGACAGCGGTATACACCAGCTACAGAAACAAGCCATCATTACTCTTCTTCAGAGGACCAAGCTAAGTCCAGTCTGAGGAAGAACTGAAGTCCCAGCTTCAAGGAAAAGTTCCCGAATGGAGGAGCAGATGACAGCCTTCAGACAGCTGGGCGGCGGCACGGAGCACCCACCGCCTCTCAGCTCTTCTGACGATCCGGTTGTTATAGACCAAGGACTTTTATACAGAAAACTCTTCCGGTGGACGCCAGGAAAAATGGCAGCCGCACCAACGGTTGGTGGTTTCAACTAAGTACAGGGGAAGTCTTAAGCTTAGCCATGATCTTCCAGTGGTCATGCTGGGGTGAAAAAACCAAACACAGAGTTGTAAGAAATCCTTCTCACTGGGAGGGGGATGGGCAAGGAAGTTGCCCGTATGTCCAGTCTTGTGAGGTGGCCAACAGTGCAAAGCCTCAAGATCTGGTCCTGACCTCTACAGCCCACTCCCCATAATCGAGGTCCATTCAGCAAGAAGCTGGAAATATTCTGGGTCCTTTCCAAAGAACACCAGGAAAAGCAGTACGGACTGACTTTCGTGACTTTGCTACCCGATGGCCAGACGCAGTTGCTCTAGCACAACACCAGGCTAAGCAGTGTGCAGCCTAACAGACATTTTCACAGGATCGGGGGCCTTCCGATACTGGTCAGTCAGTGAAAGGAATGCTATGCATTGTGTACGCCCTGGAAAAGCTCAGCCCATGACGTTTGGAACCGACGGTTCCAGCTATTAACCTACCATAGCTGCGCTTAAAGTGACTTTTTGAAGATTGTGAAGCCTTGTGATTTGCATGCTTTTATGTCTATGTGCATGTGTGTATTCCTCTGTTTAGTTTAAAGTTTTAGAGTAGAAATCACTCCAGTGAAACTTTCTACTGTCGGGATTTGGGGGCGTGTCATAACTGATAGGTACGGTAAGGGTTAAGTTTCTTTTACCTGGAAAGGGTAACCAAACACCTGACCAGAGACCAATCAAGAGAACTGGATTGTTAAAGTCAGGGGGGAATTTGTATACCAGGGATCTTTTGTGTTTCTCGGCTTGAGTAAACATAGTGTTCTCCTAACTCCTTCTTATTTAAATAATTATACCAAAGTCTGTGAGTACAAAGAACCCCAAAGCAATCGCTATGAGGAACTTTGGGTTGTACAAATAGATTGGATGTGCTGTCTTTTGTGTTTTCTCGGACTGTGAGTTAACAAGCTTCCTCCTAAACTGCATCTTATCTCCAAGTGTCTCCTACACATCTGTGAGTAAAAGAAACCCCAGCAATTTCGGCTATAGGAGCTGTGGTTGTATTTACATGTATGTGGATTGGTTGGACTGGTTTAATCGGGCTATCTTTTAATCAGACTGTTTTTCATATTTCTTATAAAGCAAGAGCCTGTTATTGAGTTTCTTAAATGCAGGATATTGTTTTGTATTTTCTTTCTTTATTTTTCTATAAAGTTTTCTTTTTAAACCTGGTGAAAGTTTTTTCTAGGAGGCAGAAGGGGAGGGAAACGCCCAACTCGGTGCCTCATCTCCCTTTGTCCAAGGCGGAAGGCTATAGGTCAAAGGGAGGTGGCGAATTTCTGTGTGTACTGACTAGTCAACCTAGCCTCGGGAAGCTAGATTGCTTTCATCCGGTTGATTTCAAGGAGCGAAGTGTAGCATTGCAGCGGCTAACCAGAAAGGGGGGGGAAGCTGGGAGAGAGAGAGAGAGAGACCAGGGCTCTGGGTCTCTTGGGGGTCCCCAAAAGGAAGATGGGGACACCAGAGAGAGAAGGGGGAGGTCATGCTTCTCTAATAAATACCTGACTGTGGCAGCGAGAATATCCAAGCTGGTAGTGAGCTTGAGGGAGTTTCAGGTAAGCCCCCAGACTTTTGGACGCAAAAGTCCAGGTTTGGGACAGGACCAGGCTGTGGACGCTAAAGTTCAGGTCTGGGACTGGGAGGCTAGATTACCACAATGATAAAGTACATATTGGTTACATCCTAATTTATTCTGCCTGAATACTTTAGTATGCAGCTTGCTCTTTCACTCTATTGTGTGGGTTGATGGTGAAAGATATTATAGCCAGATCTGGTATAAAAAGGTGCACAGTAGTATCTGCCTAATATGACTAAAAATAAGATCAAAAGGTTTTTGTCTTTTCACTTCAAAAATTATTGCATGCACATAGTTGTCATCCCTTTAAGAAGAAAACATTGAATACATTGGGTGTAAGTATTCCTTAATATGGCAACAAGAATAGCTATTTTGATGGATTTTTTTTTTAAAAATTGTTTATTTTTAATGAGAAGATAGAGGCAACAAAGATAACACTACCACTGTTAATTGCCTGCTCACTTCAAAAGTTGGCCTCCATCAGGAATGATAGATTCAGGTGTTCTCCGAACGAGCAACAGACTGTTAGGCTTCATATTTGGAGAGAGAAATATTTTATGCCTTGTAACTCAAAATTCTTACAGATTTTTGAAAAATGTGGATTACATCAGTGGTTCTCAACCTGTGCTCCGTGGACCCCTGGAGGTTCGCAGACTATATCTGGGGGGTCCACAAAAGGTTGTAATTACTATAGAACTGTGGTTTTCAACCTGTGGTCCAGACACCTGGAGGTTTGCAGGCTGTCTAAGATTTTCAAAGGGGTCCTCACCTCCATTAGAAAAATGTTAGGGGTCTGCAAATTAAAAATAATTGAGAATCACTGGACTACATGACTCATCTAGCAGTATCTCATTCTTAGGACCAGCAGATGTTAGAAAAGTTTAAAACTTCCTATTCACAATGGCCAGTAATCTTCTCAGCTACATGACTGCTCTAACATTATTCAGCATTACAAAATAAGATTGGAGAAATCTTCAAAATTGTGTTTGTGTGAAGTGCTCATGAATTTAGAAACATCAAGGGAATCTGTTTCTGGAAGTCCACTCTGTTCAGGCAGAGACTGTTGAAACAGATAGATCATACATTTCCATGGAGAATGCATATATTTAATTAAAAACTAGATAAAAAAACCCAACAATTTGTATGTCAGTAGTGTGGCAGACAGTCTCATACTTCGCTGAAACTTTCGCTCTTCTTCCTTTACAACTACTATAGCAGACAGGAAATTAAATGACCCAAAACAAAACAAAACAAAAAAGTTTCCTTAATGTTGAAAGTCTCAGTATCAATAAAAAGGAAATTAAGATGAGACTAATTAGCATACTGTATGCCTTGAAATTCCTATGCATAGATGTTTAATCACCTTAAGTCTTCCCTTTGAAATTATGCATTGAAGGCATTTAAGTGGGCAATTTAAGTTGCAACATTGAATTCTTTTTTTGTGGATGTAATTGAGGGCAGGGTTTCTCCACATTGGAGTCAAAAATGTGTCCTGTTTTGTTTTGTTTTTGCTGTTGAAGCATAGGTTCTTCTTCAAGTGGGTGCTCCCTGTGGGTGCCCCACTTCAGGTGTTGGTGCATCCCTGCGCTGCTGATTGGATATTTTCGGTAGTAGTGCCTGGTTGGGATACGCATGTGCAGTAGCTGTCTTGCGGTTGAACTAGCACCTGGGCATCCCAACCCCCTCAGTTCCTTCTCAACCATTCTCGGCTGTAGATGGCACTCCAATGGCAGTATCACTTCCAGTACAGAGTACTACCATTCGGACTGTTGACAGCTCCATGAGTCTTTACCAAAACCCTTGCAGTAATAGATGCTCATCTGTGCAGACAAGGAATATTGATATTTCTGTACTTAGACAATTGCCTACTAAAAGGCTCTACCAGAACAAGCATGACACATCACTTGACAAACTCTCTCTCTGTTTCAGTTCCTAGGGCTACAAATCAACTAAAAGAAATCTATCCTAACTCCAGTACAACTGAATTTCATTGGAACACAGCTGGACTCTGCAGAGACCAAAAGTTCACTACTGATGCCCCCATTCACAGTGACGACCTCCCTCATATTGGTGATCTCAGCCCTGGGTGTCTGCACAAATCTGCAAACAACTCTTTGGACACAGTGCGGCCACTACTTTTGTTGTAAAACACACCAGACTACGCTTGCGCTGCTTTCAAGGCTAAATTCTGTGTATATTCCACAAAAGCACAGCCTACACATAAGATTCATGCTGACCACAGAGGTCCTACATTCACTACGATGGTGGACAAACCCAACAAACGTGTGCTCAGGCATCCAGTTTCAACAAGATCCACCATCCTTACCAATCACAACAGATGCCTCGCTTATTGGATGGGGAACTCACCTTAACCAACATACAAACCAAGGCAAGTGATCCCCCACGGAAACCCACTTACATATCAACCTGCTCAAATTACACGTGGTCCGCAACGCGTGCCTACATTTCCTCCCTATTATATGAGGCAAAACTATAAGGATCCTGACAGACAACATCACATGTATGTTCTATGTAAACCGTCAGGATGGGGCACATTCCCACTCCTTATGCAAAGAGGCCCTAAAACTATGAAACTGGTGTAAAAAACACAACATCTCTGTTACAGCAGCATATCTCCTAGGCCGAGTGAACAGGATGGCAGACACTTTAAGCATTTTAAGGTGCCACAAGTACACCTGTTCTTTTTGCGGATACAGACTAACACTGCTGCTACTCTGAAACCTGTCTTTAAGCAGACAGTTTTCCCAGGAGCATGAATGCAAACTGAACGACGAAGTAACACAACACGTATTTCACACATGGGGATCGCCACACATAGATTTGTTCACAACATTGGTAAACAAGTAATGCCCAAAGTTTTGCTCACGAGCAGGATTCAGTACATGATCCATGGGGAACGCTTTTCTCATCAAATGGAATGCTCCTCTCTTATACGCATTCCCACCGATACCTCTGAACTCCAGAGTAATACACAGAATATGAACTGACAGAGCCAAAATAATACTCTTAGTACCGACATGGCCCAAACAGACTTGGTTTCCTTACCTGACACGCATGGCAATCCGCATACTGTTCACTCTCCCTCCCCTACGGAAATTTGTCTCTCAGGATGATAGTCAGGTCCTCCACCCAGACCCAGAGAGACTTCACCTGAATGCATGGCTCCACCCCGACAAATTAGTCTGCTCAGAACAGGTAAAATGAGTGTTAACAAACAGTAGGTTGCACAACATACATACCTACCTCCAAAAATTGAAAAGATTCAGTTATTTTTTTCGGGAGAGGGAAGATAGCCCAGTGGATTGAGCATTGGCCTGCTCAACCCAGGGTCGTGAGTTCAATCCTTGAGGGGACCATTTAGGGATCTGGGGCAAAAATCTGTCTGGGGCTTGGTCCTGCTTTGAGGAGGGGGTTGGACTATATGACCTCCTGAGATCCCTTCCAACCCTGATATTCTATGATTTCTATGGTGCCAAAATAAGCAAATATCTGTAGGCCAGGCACTTCCACTAATCATGGATTATTTATTATCCCTAAAGGACTTCCTATGATTTCGCTTAGAGTTCACCTTGCGGCCATCATGGCCTTTCTTCAACGGGTAGACGGGACATCGGTATTCACCCACCTGATTACCAAGTGATTCCTAATGGGCATACAGAATATATACCCAGACATCTGAGAACCCACACTTGCGTGGGACTTAAATCTGTTTCTTAAAAGTCTAACCAGAGCCCCTTTTGAGCCCTTAGCCACATGCTCATTACATCACTTATCTATCTATGAAAGCAGTATTCCTGGTCGCAATTACATTGGCATGAAGAGTCAATGAGGAAAGGGCTCTCAAGGCTCACCCCCCATACACAATATTCTTTGACACTTAGAACACATCCTAAGTGTATGCCGAAACTATCATCATTCCACTTCAACCAACCAATTCACTTACCTACATTCCACCCAAAACCACACACTAAGGTTCAAGAGGCAATGCTGCACACATTGGATGTGCACTGTGCCTTAGCCTTTTACCTAGATAGAACAAAGCCCTTCCATAAATCACCTAGACTCTTTGTATCAACAACTGCACAATCATAGGGCTCTGTCATATCAACGCAAAGATTATCCAAATGGATATCCAGCTGTATCCATACATGCTATTCACTATTCAATACTAAAGCCCCTCTGGGCATCAGAACCCAACTGACAAGAGCTTTAGCTACCTCCATAGAATTCCTGCACAATGTTCCCATTCTAGACATCTGCTGGGCAGCCACATGGGCCTCTGAACATACATTCACTAACCACTATGCAATTACTCTCAGTTCAAGCTCAGACACAAGATGAGGCCTCATGGTACTAGCCTCAGCTACTAACTCCACTCTGAAGTCCCTTCCATCATGAGGACACTGCTCTACATTCACCTGAAGTGGAGCACCCACAAGGACAGCACTCGAAGAAGAGAAGGTTACTTTGTGCAGTAACTGAGGTTCTTCGAGACGTGTGTCACCGTTGGGTGCTCCACTACCCGTCCTCCTCCCCTCTACTTTGGAATTTGCAATAAATACTCTACAGTAGAGAAGGAACTGAAGGGGTTGGGATGCACAAGCATCAGTTGAATCGCCAATGGCACCGCAAGATGGCTATTGCGCACATGCATCCCGACTAGGCACTGCTACTGAAAATCTCCAATCAGCAGTGCCAGGACACACCAACACTTGAAGTGGAGCACCCACAGGGACGCACATCTCGAAGAACCTCAGTTACTGCACAAAGTGAGTAACCTCGTGGTAGTATGGAAAAGGTTGAGAACTGCAGAGTTTAGGTGAGATTTTCAAAAGTGCTCAGTAGTGGCCTAAAGCCATAGTCATTTGAGTATGTGATCATATAAAGACAGTAGCATAATACATATAAACAAGGGGGGGGGCACTTGCTAACTTATTGAGTGCTTAACTTTTCAACCTTTGCATCCTTATGACATTTTTGTTTGTGTATATTAATACACAAAGATGATACACACATTTTTCATTTCTGTGTTTTTGTGTGAAATATATCACTTAACAGTAAATATCTTCCAGTCCTAGGCACACTCTTAACTACATCACAGTCTCTAATTCTGCCTCCCTCAACATTCCCTTCTGCATATGCCCTTTCACCATACTACGCTCTCCCAAAAGTAACAGTTATGGATATTTAATGTAGTTGAGAAGGGGGTGGTATAGTAAAGGGAATAATAGAAGACTAGTCTTCCTAGAAGAGCAAAGTAAAATATGGTAGTTGTGGAAAAGATAAGTGTCTGTGTGGGGAGAAATAGACAGTATACTCCACTTCAGGTGTTGGTGTGTCCTGGTGCTGCTGATCCGAGATTTTCGGTAGCATACAAAATAGACTGCCATATGACAGAGATTTCTAAGACTTTCCAGACTAAATGTAGTGATTATGGATACCATACTTTCATTCTCTCTTTATATGGACCAATTCTGCAACTATGAATAAAATAAAATAAAATAAAATAAGCTTGACAAGTAACACACTAACCACAGCAAGAAAAGATAGGGTGAGGAAACCAGTAACTACAGACCTCTTTCTGCCACTATCTAAAGTGTACTTTCTATCACCTGCCTCCTGAACAGGGAATACTAAATAGTATTACTGGCATACACAGTAACCGTAGAAATATACACAATACTATAAATGTGTATCACAGCAAAGCCTAAACAAAAAAACTTACAGAGATGATTTCAGGCTACCACACATTTAAAAAAGGATATTCTCACTACTTCTTTTTGATCAGAATCAATTTATATATAAACTAGCAAAAGACAACATGCCAGATTTTGCATTTGTGAGAACTGCACAGCAAAATACTAAGGGGTTGTCTACACTACTGCTTAAGTCGATGAAGTTACATTGACTTAAAGGGGTGTCTACATTGTGCCATGTTCATGGGAGATGGTCTGCTGACATAACTTCCGCTTCTCATTGAGGGGAAGTAATTATGCCAACGGGAGTGCACTCTCCCATTGGCATAGCACTACTTCACCAGACATGCTACAGTAGTGCAGCTGCACCAATGGAGCACGATAGTGTAGACTAGCCCTAAGAAGTGTTGAGAAAAAGGATACAACAGATCTAGATCACTTTTCCAGTATGAATTACACATCCTGAGACTGGTTGACAAGACAATAAAACTTTATTCCACCAAAAAATTGCTCTGACAAGAGAAGAGCAGTCTAACACTAACTGAAGTAAAAACAACTGAAAATACACATCACTCACAGTATAGCAAGTTCAGGTCAGACTAATAACACCAAACATATGACACACAGATCACGCACAAGTGAAAAACTGCAAAAGACTCCATACCCAAGGAACAAAGGTGAACCAAAAAAGCAAATAGTGTTATTGATATTAGAGAGAGAGAGAGAGAGAGAGAGAGAGATATGTATATTGTTGCTTTGACATATAAAAGCTGTTATAAAACAAGTTTCCAAATGAAATTTTTTTTCTATTTGGTTTTTCTAGGCGTATTGGGTCCTCGTTGCATGAATTGCTTCGGTATTCTCTGATGAAAGCAACTACAAAAATGGAAAGTGTTATTTACTCAGTAAGTATAGATACATTATGACAATCTAAATGCAATATCTAAAAATAATTGATTCTTCACAGCACTGAATTCTTGGTGGTGCACAGTAGGTCTACAGCAGTGATTTCTTATTGGAAACAGTAAAAGATTCAGTGTTGTAATGTAATTTATGTAATTCTATAAAGGAATTAAGTCATTGTAAAACTCACTTCTCTCTTATCTAGTACTTACAATTGTCAAACTTTTTTAAATTTCCTTTTATCAAAACTTTCTGAGTTATAAGCAACTTTATAGTAGTGGTACATTTCAGAAAAGTATAATATAATTTACTGTAATACACAGACTGACAGAACAAAAGGAAGAGTAGGCAAAAATACCACTTAATACAGAGACATCTATTCATACCACCAGTCAACAAAAGAATACTATTATCTAAACAAGCTAAAGTCCATGTGAGCCATTCAAGAATTATTGTTGATGTTACTGATGCTGAGGATATGAGTCTTATGAACTTCTGTACCTTTACCAATGTTACACGGACTCTCCTTTCCATTTGAGCTTCTAAAGTGACTATTTAATCTTTCTTTTTAAATAAAATTAAAAACCCTTAATTTCACTAAAAAAAAAAAAAACAAAAAAAAACACACCACCACAAAAAAACCAAACTAAACAAACAAAAAAAACCCCACACCACATATGCACAGCCTAGGAGTTTTCCCTAATAGATTTGTGGCATCAAAGGCTAAAACTTGAAAAAATTGCTTCTATTGAAATATTTTGGGTTTGTTTTCTCCTTCAAACTTATGTGTATAACTGTTTTAAAACCAGCTCTTAAAACAAAAAATTTCCCAGCAGATGCAGCACATTCTAGTTCAAAGAATTGCACATATATAATTTCATTTGAAATATATTTTTACTTGTATGCATTAAACAGACTGCACTAGATTGTAGATTGCATTTGTAGAGAAAATAGGCTTGTATTTAGATACACTGTCATGTTAGGACCCAAGTGCTTTACAACCATACACAGACAAAATTACATCTTTATGCTGAAGTAGCTTTTTACGAACATCAAATGTAGTGACTGCTTTAGATTGGAAGTAGGGCTGATAAGCCAATTAAAAAAATCAATTGAGATTAATCACCCAATTTAAAAATATGATTTGTGATTAATCAGCACGTTAAACAATAGATGCCATTTATTTAAATATTTTGGATGTTTACATTTTTCATTACAATACAAAGTGTACAGTGCTCACTTTAATTTTTGATTACAAATATTGCTTTATTCATCTAATACAAATACCTGTAGTCATTCTCTCTATCATGGAAGTTGAACTTAAACAATATAGAATTTATGTACAAAAAAATAACTAACATTCAAAAACAAAACAAGGTAAAAACTTTACGGTACAAAGTCCACTCAGTCCTACTCTTGTTCAGCTAATTGCTCAGACGAATAAATTTTTTTTTTCATTTTGCAGGAGATAATGCTGCCCGCCCTTCTTGTTTTACAATGTCACCTGAAAGTAAGTAAGAGCATTTGCATGGCACTTGTAAGCAGCATTGTGGGCGCAAGACGGTGATGTACTAAAGATTTCGAAACATGAAGGTTTTAGCACCATCATAGAATCAGTGCATACGGAACAGAATTCAGCCAGATAACAATTGTCAAATGCAAGTTGCACAATGATTCAGCTCAATAATCCAAAGTTAGTCAAAGATTCAGCAATGTACATTCTTACAATCAACGAGAGAGGCGTGATTTTTCTTTTATTATGGTTGTTCTGGTTGCTGGTAGTTATCTCGATCCAATGTTTGCTCTTTAAAACTTTCCTGAAAGCATGCTCCACACCTCGTCTCTCTCAGATATTTGGAAAGCACTTCCGATATATTAAACCTGTGGGTCAAAGTGCTGTTAAGTCTTA
>NC_133785.1:15469963-15561099 GCF_003597395.2 Chelonoidis abingdonii
GATCCCCAATGCTCATGCTCCACGGACGCTTCCCTGATCGGTTGGGAGCACATCTAGGGGACCACAGGGCACAAGGCCGGTGTCTGCATCAGAGACACACCTACACATAAAATCTCTTAGAGCTCAGAGCAGTGAGGAGAGCATGCCTTCACTTTCTTCCCTCATAAAGAACAATACCTGCGAGTCTTAAACGACAACATAGCATGTATGTATTACATAAACAGACAAGGAGCGAGCCCCGATCACATTCCCTCATGGAGCCATGCGCTATGAATTGGTGCATACGGACATCGTAATACAGATCGTCGCTTCCTACCTTACCAGGCTGTCACACACAACTGCCGACGCACTCAGCAGACACTTCTCGACGGAACACGAATGGAACTGCACCCCGCAAGTAATCCAACAGCTCTTTTCCCACTGGGGCACGCCATCCATAGATCTCTTTGCCATGACTCGAAACCGGAAATGCCCCTTGTTTTGTCCAGGCCGGGACTCGGGACTGCATCCCTTAGGAGACGAATTCTCTATCCCATGGAACAACTGCCTCCTGTATGCTTCCACACTATCCCTCTACTACACAGGGTTCTTCGGAAGATTGCGGACGACAAGGCCTGGTCTCCTTATTGCCCAGCTTGGCCAAGACAGACGTGGTACCCATACCTTCTCGCATGTCCTCCCGTCACCCATGGCTCCCCCAACGACCAGACCTCCTTTATCAGGACAACGGACAAGTCCTTCCCCCAGCTCCAAAAGCTCCACCTCACAGCCTGGTTCCTTCATGGTTCCAAACCATGAACTAGCGTGTTCGGAGCAGCTCCAACATGTCCTTCTTGCACAGTAGGAGGACTCCACTCGTAAAAACCTACCTTCAGAAGTGGGGACGTTTGCGCTATTTGGTGCTCGCATAACCATTTATACCCATAATGTGACCCTCTCTAACATTCTAGACTACCTCCTGAAACTAAACAGATGGACTCTCAATCAGCTCCATCAAAGTGCACCTGCAGCGCTTACCACCTTCCATGACCTATTGGATGGGTTACTCACTCTTTACGCACCCCACCATTAACGCTTTCTCGCTGGCCTGCAAAATCTACCTGAAAGTCATCAACAGTGGCTACATGGAATTTAACTTTGTACTTCATGCCCTCATGAAACCTCCATTTGAGCCACGGCTACCTCTCTCACCTCCATATGTCCATGAAGGTGGCTTTCTAATTGCCATAACATCAGCGAGGAGAGTTGGTGAATGACTGCCCTCATGGCCCACCCTCCCTACACAATCTCTCTAAAGATTCACTTTTGAGACACATCCTAAATTTCTTCCTAAGGTGGTGTCAACCTTCCACCTCAACCAACCTATATACTTACCTACCTTCTATCCCAAACCTCACAAACTCGCAGGACACAACCCTGCATACTTCTCGATGTGAGCAGAGCAATTGCCTTTATTAAGAACGGACTAAACCATTTCGCAAGTCTCACGACTCTTCGTTTCCATTGCTGAAAATAAAGGGCACGGCTATCTCTAAACAACGTCTTATCCAAGTGGATCTCTGACTGCAGGCAATCCTGTTTCACCGTGCAAGAATCTTCACGCCGTAACATTAGAAACTATTCCACTTGAGCCATGTCGGCTTCCATTGCCTTCTTACACAAGTTCCCATTCTGTATCTGTTGAGCGGCTACATGGTTCATCTGAACACACGTTTGCAAAACACTATGCTCTCACGCAAGATACCATGGCAGACGCCAACAGTAGGCCATACAGTTACTATCTTCAGTCTATCCCTCCGCATCTCCAAGTCCCACCACCTTAGTGGGTACTCTACACATTCATCACTAGAGTGGAGCACCCACAGGGACAGCACTTGAAGAAGAGAGAAAGTTACTCCCTTGCAGTAACTGAAGTTCTTCGAGATGTGTGTCCCTGTGGGTGGCTCCACTCCCGCCCTCCTCCCCTCTACTTTGGAATACTGTATGATGCTCCACGGTAGAGAAGGAACTGAGGGGTGTGGGGCGCACGCACTCAGGAAGATTCCAACTGACAGGAGATACCATCTGGGTGCGCACGCACTCAGGAAGATTCCAACTAGACGGGAGATACCATCTTGGGTGCGTGTGCCCCAACCAGGCATGTACGGAAATCTCCGATCGACAGCGCCGGGACGCACCGTCACCTAGAGTGGAGCACCCACAGGGACATACATCTCGAAGAACCTCAGTTACTGCAAGGTGAGTAACTTTCTCTTCTCACTTTCAGGTGACATTGTAAATAAGAAACGGGCAGCATTATCTCATGTAAATATAAACAAACTTGTTTGTCTTAGCAATTGGCTGACCAAGGAGTAGGACTGAGTGGACTTGTAAACTCTAAAGTTTTACATTGTTTTGTTATGGAGTGCAGTTATGTAATAATAAAAATTACATTTGTAAGTTGCACTTTTATGATAGATTGCATTACAGTACTTGTAAGAGGTGAATTGAAAAATACTATCTTTTGTCTTTTACAGTGCAAATATTTGTAATCAAAAGTAATATAAAGTGAGCACTGCACACTTCGTAATGTGTGTTGTAATTGAAATAAATATATTTGAAAATGTAGAAAAACATCCAAAATATTTAATAAATTTCTATTGGTATTCTATTGTTTAACAGTGCAATTAAAACTGTGATTAATCGTGATTAATTTTGAGTTAATTACATGAGTTAACTGCAATTAATTGACAGCCCTAATTGGAAGCAAAGAATAGTTTGATTGAAAATGCAAAGTAAATTTAGATAGGCGTTAAACACTTAACTAAGTTAAAATTTTGACTAAGGTGTTGTGGTTGACCCTTTTAGATGTAAGAGCTAGATGGTAGCATAAAAACAACCACTCTCTCCATTGTCCCCTTAATAGCAGAAGTTGCTGCACTCCACAGGGTAGCAGCATAGGGGAAGCCCATGTTTGCCCTGTGATGTGCTTCCGGGTACTAGGAATCCTAATTAACCAAGCTATCAGTAGTTAATCACCTCCCAAGAGGCAATCTAAGTTGAGGGAAAAATTCTTCTGTCAACCTACCGCTGTCTAGTGTGGGGGCTAGGTTGAAGTATGTGTCTCAGGGTGTGGATTTTTCACACCGAGTGATGTAGCTATGCCTATATAAAGTTTTCAGTGTAGACCAGCCCTTTGTCACCTGATTAAACTCCTAGCTATTATCCACCTTCTTTTGTGGTAAGAGGTGGTAGTGACAATGTCTGGGAGTCTTGAATTTCTATTGTGGTGGCACCTCAGAGTTGCAAACTAACCAGTCAACCACGCACTTCATTTGGAACTGGAAGTACACAATCAAGCTATAGCAGAGACTAGACCCCTCCCCAAAGGGGGGGCAAATACACAGTACTGCACTGGGTTAAACACTACTAAAAATAAAGGGAAAGTTAAAAAAAATTGACAAGGTAAGGAAACTTTCTATGCTCGTTTCATTTAAATTAAGATGGTTAAAAGCAGCATTTTTCTTCTGTATAGTAAAGTTTCAAAGCTATATACTAATTAAATCCATGTTCAGTTGTAACCTTTTGAAAGTACTATAAAATTTTGTTCAGAGTTAGACATTTCAGCATTTCAAACAACCTCCATCCCAAGGTGTTCATAACTCTCAGGTTCTTCTGTACTTGAACTGGGACAGTATCTACCTATCTCTGCTCTTGTTTCAGGCTGCCTGCAGATTCAGGAAGAGAACTTTATATACTCTTCATGTTTGAAAGATTGTCCTCACAGAACAGTTCCCTGGCCATAGTGAACAGTGCCTTGCTGTGCTATAAACAGTTTTCTAAATGATGCAACAAGTCCTGATCTACATAAAGCTTTCCCATGTTTTGAAGAAGAGTATATAGACATCAATTATGGCTGAAGTTTGTTAGAATATGGTTTGGTGGCCAAAGCATAGAGTTGACTCTGAAATTAGATGCACTAGTGTGTATTCCAGTGGAGCTCTATGCCACTGCATGGATTTATGCTAGTGTATGCAACGGCAGGATTGTGGCTCATATTACTTTATACAAATCTGTTGTATGCTGGGTCTCTACAGGAACTGAAACTCTTGTTTTTAAACTGATAACATTTTTTCCTCACTCACATTGAATGTCCAACCTGTATAAATTGTGCTGGTACAAAAAAACCCACAATCAGGGAAAACATTCTGGGAAAATTTCTACCAATTTCCCTCTCAACGCTCTGAAAATTTTTCCATCAAAATTATGAAATTAGAACATTTTTGTCCAGCCATGGGTATATGACCCACTTCATCCAGAACCAAAATATAAACATTGCTTAGGTATGTTAAATACTGTTGAAAGCCCTGTGTACATTCAGCCATGGTGGGCTCCTTGGATAATAAGCAATCAAAACAATTAAAAAACAAAAAACAGTTTAATGTAATTTATTTGAAATGCTTCCATAAAAGTTTAAGGCCATTATACACAAATATTTCACCAACACAAACATTCTCTCCTCTTTTCCATAAGTCAATACTTTACATGCTTTTTGCTAACATTTCGGCCAACAGTTGTCATACCAAAAGTTCATAGCCTAATATATTTTCTATTTTTTTCCCACATCAACAACATGTTCCCTTGTCCTATTCTTCTTCACTGGCATGCTCAAACATTCTACTCTAAAAATGAAGCAGTTTAAATAAATTACACGCCTGCAATAGAAAAAAATTCACAATGTTTCAAAAACTATAAATACAGAAATATGGTCTACAGGGTAAAACTGACAACAGTATTTTTTTTAAAAAGTAATATTCCTTGTTTTTATATTGATTATCTTGCCACACTGATTCCTTTAATGCACTTCATGATATATATACAAGGTAAATGATATTTTATTTACTTTCTTTCTGTAAACTTATTAACACGCATGGAACAAACATTTTTGGCAATAATTTAGCAGTTTTACTACTTGTGCTGGTGTGCATCTAATTTGCACAGGTTATCCTGCATTTTTATAATATCAAGGATCATGTCAATTAATAAGAACACAAATTTTGCAGCCTACTTTACCTTTCAGTAGATTGGCATTATTTCCATTATAAAAGACGAACCAAGGATTCCTAAAATAGTCAGGCTGTTGCACAGTGTTTTAGACTGCATTTTAAATTGGCTAATCTGCCTCTCATCATAATGAGTCAGGCCAATAATAGACTTAATTAAATCAGCCACCAGAAAACACAGCAGTGGTTCCAATTACAGCATAAAGTTTAGATGCAGCAAAATTTAAAAAAAACTTGACAAAAATATAAAGGATGTGATATTTCCTAAAGGAAAATCAATTCCCTTTTTTATTTAAACTTTCTCTACTGTCTCCTAAGGGGTGTTTGTACAGCACCATTGATACAAGATTGTGTCTCAGTCTTAAAAAACAACTATATGTAATTGTAAACAGTCATCTACACAAAATCTTGGGATGTTTTAAACTTTAGTGGTAACAGTAAGTCAGGTCAGTGGAGTGCAAAACGCTGGAGGGTCTATTCAATGATCTAATGCTTTTTTAGATTCTTCCTGTCTTAGTCAGGATAATACAGAGTTATACATGGCACTGTAAGCAAACTACCAACTTTTTATTTACAAATACACAACATGCCCAGCATTTAATCTGAAGATTCAGTGTTTGCAGTAGACTTCTCTTTCAATTGATGTGCTCCGATAAATAAACCATGGCCACTACACTGACCCTTCTAATGACCAGATTACTATGTTGGTTAGCTGGATCTTCATACAGTGCTTCAGACTTTCTAAAATTAATCCTTAAGAGTCACTGTTCATATGGCCTACTCTTTATATTTCCTGTTGATTTATCACCACAATAGCTAACTTACCTTATTCCAAGATGTGATTTTTGTAGACATTTGCCTTTCTGAAAATTTTGAATGTCATTCCTAATTAAACACAGACTTCGATACCCCTTTTAAGACCCACTACGAAGTTTGTCTTTAGGTGCCACGTTAAGAGGTCAAATACTGTAAAAATCATGAAAAGACTTATGTAATATACATATAAACAGTAGTTTAGACAGAGAAGACATGTGGGGGAGGTCCGCGGGGTTAAGTGTCTCCCACCCCCAATTTCTACCAGGGTTTATATGCCCTGCCCTGAAACTTGCTGAATACCACCAGAACCTTTAAATTGTGCCCCCCTACTATCAACAGTTATGCATCATCTCTGAGTTTAGAGATTCTTTCTACCAGCAGGACAATTAAAATAACTGGTCAAGTACCACTTTCATCCACCCAGATGTTTATGGAAATATCACAGGACAGGATTTGTAACAGATTCCAGCTTACATAGATTGGCAGTTACAGTACTACACTCAAAGGTACAGGTACAAGAAAGATTGTGTTGACATTGTCTCAAAAAAGTGTTAAGTGCTTTTCCAAACTGCTCCATTTATGGAATGCAAATACTGTACAGGTAAGACAAGTTTACTTCCATGAACTGTAAGTTTCAGTCAAATGTTAGTTTCTATCGGTTTGTCATTCTCACAAGAGTTTATCTGTTCCATGCGTTCACAATCAATGCTGATTTCACTAGTGTCCATACTACAGTCTGACTCATTGTCTGATTGGTCCATTTGCTCAAGCCTGCTTTCTCCCTGTGGTTCCCTACTCCCATTTGGGGATATTAGAAAATGTCCTTCTGAATCCAGTGTTCCAGTCTCTCCGTCACACGCAACTGTTTCTTTGGCTTGTCGGATACAGTTAAGCCACTGTTGTTTGTTGAAGGAGTCATTGGCTTGCAGCGAGTGAGACTGGCTTTGTGATCCACTTTTGAAGCTGATTCTAAAGAAGTTTTTAACTGAAAAACAAAATATGTCCATTGATTGCTTTGGGTGTCTGCATTTTTAATAAGTGAGTACATTAAAATAATAAAACAATCAAGTTCTTAGATTTACTAGGTTGCTTCCCCAGGGCTAAGTTAGAAATCCATAGAATAAATAGAAGCCGAGGGAAAACCCAAGAACCTTGTGTCACTCCTACCTTGATAAGGCAGTGGGGCAACCCCAGATGCTACTGGAGTTGCTAAAAATTTCATGCTTGCTGGGTTAATTAGTTTAGAGTTCAGCCAATATAGTGATGCTATACATGCATAAAACCAACCACGAATGCCTAAACTGGCTGACTTCTATGCCAGTTTACCATTTCAAGCTTGGAACCTTAAGCAGCTCAGAGTTGATGCTATCCCCAGAGCCCCGTGGAGCCTCTCTGGCTATAAACAGCCTTTCAGAGTTGTGAAATTTCACTTTTGCTCCCTATGGAGTAGCCAGGACTACTTGTTCCTGTGGCAGCTTGGGCCCTCTCTTACCTGTAACCCACAACATAAATCAGTCACAAAAAAATTTCAAAATTTATTTTTCAGAAAGGTTAAAAGATGGTTTGTAATGGAAACCTGGTTAATTCATAGGCATTGATTCAACAAACATGTAACAAGATTAACTTTAAGAATATGAGTAATCCAGTTGACTTTAAAAGGATAATTCAGATGCTTAACATTAAGCACACGCGTAAGTATTTGCAGGATCACAACCTTAACAGTGGAGTAGCAGCCAAAGGCTCCATAACAAGATGAAGAATCACAATAGATAAATCTTGTCATAAGGTTTCTAAATAAGCTACAAAATTTCAAAATATACTCTGTGGAGACTGTTTATAAATGCTTGTTTTGCTACTACATTCTAATCCTTTTTCCACTTCCCAGTGCAGTAAAGGGGTGTGTGTGTGTGCACACGCGCGTTTGTGTTGGGGGAGGGGGAAGAATCCCATTACTGATATGATGGATTTTTTAAAATAGACATTTAGAGTCTTGTATAACAACAGTTTGAAAGAAAGGTCAAATTTTGGACCTAAAGTGTTATTTTAAATGAAGGGAGGTTTCAAAGATACATCTATTCCCTGTGAACTAATGATAAAGTATTCCAGTCAAAAGTGTATTCATACTTCTCTCATTGTTGCTAAATGCACCACGTATAGATCCACCCAGTCGCACCTCTCCATCCTGCAAATCTTCCAGGACAAGATCCTTTACTGGGATGGGCTGCCGGTATAGTTGGTAGCAGAGTTGTTCATTATGGGTAATAGCTCGGGTAATCACCAGCACTTCTTGGAACAAGAAGACATGCAGTTTCTGTTAAAAAGCATAAAAGGAAAATAAAATCATTATTCCTTTTAAAAAGTCACTAAACAAAGTTTATTTTAACTGTAATATATATATCTGTGTTCTTTTAACAATATATATTCACTTTTAGTTCCTCTTGCTTAGGCATAAATAAATAAATGTAAATTTGTTCACCACATCCATCACTGGGACTGTCTTCTCTCCCTCCCATTATAATACTGTTGGTGGCCTAATATAGTATAAATATTCATACCCACATGTAACTTATGTAAACTAAGGAGAAAACTGAGATACTGGGGCCAGGTACACTACAAAGTTAGGTTGACATATGCTGCATTAGGTCAAGTTAATAATGTATATGTCTATACTACCAAGTCCCTTCTGCCGACCTAAAAGGCTTGTAAAGTTGACTTCTGTACTCCACCTCCACAAGAGGCATATCGCTTCAGTCGACATCCATGCGTGAATATGGGGATAGTGTAGACACTGTGCTGTGTAATTTGAATGAATTGGCCTCTAGGAGGTGTCCCACAGTGCTCCGCTGTGATCTCTCTGGAGAGCACTTTCAACTCCACTGCACTTCAGCCAGGTACACAGGAAACAGCCACCTCCGTTAAAGCCCTGGGAACTTTTAAATTCTCATTTCCTGTTTAATCGGTGTGGAGAGCTTGTCAGCACAGCTGACCATGGATGCTTAAGGCCGCAAATGCGCTCCAGTATGGAGCACACAGGAGGTAGTGGATCTTATTGCTGTGTGGGGAGAAGAGTCTGTGCAGGCAAAGCTCCAAATCAGCAGAAGAAACTCTAACATCTTTGCCAAAATTGCACAGGTTATGGGGGAGAAGGGCTACACCAGGGACAAACAGCAGTTCTCCATGAAAATAAAGGAGCTTCGGCAAGCATACCAGAAGAGAAGGGAGCCGAACAGTCGCTCTGGTTCTTAGCCACAGACATGCCACTTCTAGGAGAAGCTGCTTGCAATTCTAGGCAGTGACCCCACCACCACCCCAAAACACTCCGTGGATACCTCCCAGGAGCCCTGGGCGACCTTGGGCAACAATGAGGAGGACATTGTTGACGAAGAGGAGAATGCACGGCAGGCAAGCAGGGGATCCATTCTCCCCAAACAGCCAAGAACTTTTTTTTAAACTCTGGAGCCCATCCTGTCACAAGACCAATTGACAGCAGAGCGTGATGCCGGGGAAGGCACCTCTAGTGAGTACACATTTTCAATCAAACTGTAGGGGTTACATGCTATTATTTTTAATGTTGAATCTGAATAAAAAAATTGGGATAGTGGTTATCAGCGGCCACGCCAGCTACACGGAGGGTGCTCTCAGAAAAAAACTGTTTATGGATATTAAAGATCTTGGTGAGTCCTTCAGGCTCTAAAGTTTCATGTCAGTCTGCTCTGAGAACAGAGAGGAGTCTTTGAAGGGGAGGTCTTAGATAGACTATTGGACCTTGTGAGGAAGGCCGGAAGCCATTGTCCTACCTGCTGAGTTGGCAGCATCCAGAGCCACCTGGAGAGAGGTCCTCGCCACATTCTGACCTTCCTCCAAGAGGGCAACATATTCCTGCCTTGAATCTTGGGGGCAGGGAGCTTTTAAATTTAGTCAAGGAGTTCCACTGATGAAAGTCTTCTGTAATGATCTAGTCTCTTGGTGTGTTTTTACTTAGGGGTAGCACTCAACTGGTCCTCCTTGTCTCTTTTGTTTGCAGCAGATATCACCAGTGACGTACGTACGTACGTACGTATGTACGTACGTGTGTGTGAGAGAGAGAGAGAGAGAGTGAGAGAGAGCACGTGCGCGCACAGGTATTTGAACCTGCTTGCTGGCACACAATACTTCTCAGCCCTCTGAGGGCAGAGAAGAAGTTTGCCACAGGGCCTTGAGAGGTCCCTCATTCATGGGCTAGGCCACCTTTGAGGGAGCTGCTGCAGCCAGGATATCAATAATGCTCCGTGATGTCTCTGAGCTCCTCAATTTCCAGACCCAAGTACACAGAGACCTGCTTCAGAAGGTCCTGATGGGCCCTGCAGTCATCCTACAGAAAACAGGCTACAGGGTCCTGTGACAGCCTCGTCTGGAGAGGAGGAGGTAGAGCTCCTTCATCTGCCTAACAGCTACATCCACTAGAGCCATCTCCTGGATATCAGTACCAAATCTGGAGTCCAGTGCTGAGTGGGAAGGAGTGGTAGCCCGTCTCTCAGAAATCACTGAGTAGGAGTGATAGGAGGGAGAACCTGGTACTCGGGGGAAATCCCCAGGGGTTCCAATAAAGCCACTGCATTGACTAGTGACCTGCTTGCCAGGTGCTGGCAGGGAGACCGGCACCGAAGTCCAGTGGTACAAACTGTGTGCCACTGGTAGGCTTTAGATGGCATGTATGATTCAGACTCAGAAGAGGAGTCTTCTCTCGGAAAGAACAGATACCAGGATCAGGGAAGACTTGTCCCTAGAGGGTGCCGAGAGGCCAGGAAGGAGTCCGATGCTCCTTGTTCCATCCTACTTCCAGTCAGGGGAGCTGGTAGGTTTCCTATTGGAATGGGAGGGACTGGCAGAGAAAGAATGTCCCAAGCTGCTTGGAAAGCCTCTGGGGTTGATGGAACCATGAGACTGCTGGTGGAGGGTCCTACCCTGGATTCAGTGCTCTAGGCAGAGTTGATGGTGCCATCACGGGTCCAGGAGAGGAAGAGTAGCCCAGCACTGGTTTTATTGTGCTGCCTTCCCCCAGCTTGTCTCTCTTCTGGATCAGCAAGCACCCTTTGTTGGGGTGCTGCTTTCTGTGCTTCTTTCTCAGCACCAGAGTGGTGAATGGTACCAAGGGAGCACTTTGCTCTGAGAAAGTACTCTTTGCCAAATTGGAGTGGCTTGGCTCTAAGACTGGTCTCAGGGTGGCTTCCATAAGGATACCCTTCAGCCTAATGTCTATGTTCTTTTTAGTGTGGGGTCTAAAATCTCAAAAGATCTGGCACTTGTCCCTCATATGAGTTTCCCCCAAGCACTTTGAGCAGCTGGAATGCAGGTTATTCCCAGGCATAGATCTGCATAAGGTACAAGGCTTGAAGCCCAGGGACCAGCACATGCCTGGCTCTTTGGGTGAAGAACTCCCTTGACAACAGGAACTATTTACGCTAACAATAATTACAAAAAAATATTTACATTAAACTATGAAGATAGGAGTCCATTAAACACTGGGAACAAAGCCTTGCCAGAGGAAGAAGGGTTGTTCCAGCAACTGTCACAGGTGATAAGAAGAAACTGAGAGGATGCATGGCCAGCAGCACCCCTTATGCCTGTGCATAACTGTGCAGCTCCAGAGGGTGCTAGAACTCGCCCAACTGATACCACTGAGGAAAAATCTCCAGCAATGGTGCATGCAGTGCACAAACACCTAACATAAAGTTGGACATGAGCAAGCACTCGAAGAACAACAAACTATCTGTAAAAGCAGCAAAGAATCCTGTGGCACCTTACAGACTAACAGACGTTTTGGAGCATATTAGTCTATAAGGTGCCACAGGATTCTTTGCTGCTTTTACAGATCCACACTAACATGGCTACCCCTCTGATACTTAAACTATCTGTTTGGTTAAACAGTTGCTATAACATAAACAAGTTTGCACTAGTTAAACCCATTTTTAGGCTCAAACAAATTAACTTCTACACCCTACTGAAATGTGCCAGAGCGTGGGATTCATGTCTCCTGGTTTTCTGTGTGGGTTCTACCAAGGATGAGTAGCTTTACAATCTAGCAATGATACATCTAGAGTTGAGCTGGCTGAGGCCTCTAATCAGTCTCTTGTCCCATTTGACCTTACCCCAGCTCCAGCTCACCCAATCCATTCTGTGGGCTGTACTGAATGGCTATGAGGGTCCAGCAAAGGGCCTCCTGACTGGGAGTTGGGGAGCTTGCACTAGTGAGCCTCATCTTGAAAGACTTTCCACTGCCAACACTAAGCTCTCTGGGGCAGGGATTGGCTTTATTTGTCTATAGTGTCTAGCACAATAGGATTCTGATCCCTACCATAAAAAAACTGGCACCATGCGGGAGCTTATAGCAATGGGACATATTGACTGGTGACAAATGATAATGAAAATTACGTGTCAAGTAAGTTTATAAGGTAAAGCGGGTCCTTTCTGCTTCATCTTAACACCCTTTCATTAACTGCTGTTCCTGCCACACACGCACAGTCTTTTGTCTCTTCAGTATGTCAGTTAAACTTACATAATGCCACCCACTGAATTTCAACAGTTCTAATAAATGACTGGCGATATATCGACTTAAACAACATTAAATTTTTGGCATTTTGAACTACTAGCCAAAGACTTGCATATAAGGATTGAAAAATTGTAGGTGTAAATACATCAGGGTGAATTATGCCCCCAAGAGCAGAATCTAGTACATTATAATACCATCTCCCTCCCCCATTATAACCTGCATATTTTAAACTACCAGTCAAATGCATGCACATAAAGACAGATTATTCTAAATTTGAGGCAGAATTTATACACACACCCACACACCAATTTAGCCATATTTATAAGTGCCATATACTCCGGGAGACACACATACCCTGTATAATTTTTCCCGTGCATGCATTTGGCGGTAATCTAAAATGTGCACGTTGTATGGTTAATATTTATCCAGTCACTATATTTTCAGTTGCAGGTTTATTTATTAGATTTACAGGTTTCTTTCTATGACAATCAATGTAGAAAGGCTTCTGCATAGACACAAACTAAACCATGTTACTTGTGACAGATTAAAGTTACCATGTCTCTAACTGGTTATAAAGTCATGGTAAAAAGCTGTAGTTTAGACAGCCTCAGAGCTAATGCGTCCTCTGTTACATGTTAACTCACTACTGTGGGTTGCATTTCAGAAACACATATCTAGTATTCAGTCAAGAAGAGCTAGATTTAAGCAGTTTATAATGCAATGCATGGACATTAATTAATTCATGTTTAGCATATTAAATTCATAATTTGCATATGACCATTAAAGACTAAAGCTATTTGCAAGCTGATTAAAAACACCACATTGATACTTGAATTGTAATTAAAATAGTTGGGTCCTATTTTGGCATTATTTCAAAGATACAAGCAAAAAGTTTCACAAAACTTCACCAATCTTTCTTCCTAGTTCAAGAAAATTAAGCAAATTTGGTTTAAATATTTGGCTAGTAAGCAGAGGCCTGCAAATCTGCGGATATCTACGGATGGACCATTTTTGCAGCTCGCAGCTCAGATGTGGATACAAATTGTGTCTCTGCGCAGGGCTCTGCAACACAGACTCACCCAAATGGACTGGCTGTCACTCAGCCCTCAAGCTCCAGCTTAGCTCTCTGAATCATGCAGCAGCGAGCTGCGATATGTGGCATTAGCCCACTGGCATTTTGGGAGTTGTAATCTCCAGATTGCTTGGAGGGAGAAGGTAAACTATAAATCCCAGAAAGGAACGTGACCATGTGCTCCTGCGTAGCGAGCCAAGTGCTGCATGCACTGAGCCCCGACTGGGAAGGCAGTGCGGCACATGAAGGTCCAGGACTGTAGCCTCCCTGCCAGGAGGTCTCTGGGGAGAAGTAGGGGCTGTTAGGGGACGAGGGTTTGGCATAGCCCTGAATCACTGGTGCACAGTGACCTGTGGAGGTGTTAGTAGAGCCCTGCAAATCCACGAATATCCACATCCGTGGACAATTTTTGTGGATCAGACTATCCAGCCAGGGCTCTAGTAAGCACTGCATATCTTTTCTATAGTAAGTATAAAAAGGTATCTGCAATTTCCCCTTTCTTTTAAAGGAAAGCAGTTATCTCCAGCCAACCAATTGGCAATTCTCCCACAGCCTTCCTAGTGCAAAACACAAATGATGCACATGAGCTGGGACCACTATTTAATATTTCCACGTCCAGGGCTTGATCCTTCTCTCCTTAACTTTAATGACAGTGGGATCAAGTCTAACCTTTCTTATAAATAGATGTGACTGTAGCAGTCCAGAAGATGAGTGAGCCATTTCCTAGGTATTTAAATAAAGTGTGACACAGTGGAACTCACCCGTGCTCCTGAAGGCCTCCATGGAGGGATAGAATCACACAGAACAGGATCCTGTATAACACAATGGTCCCAACAACCTTTTCTCTCTCTCTCTCTCTCAAAATTGAACTGATGCTATATCCTCTCTACCTCAACTTGTAACATCATAGCACTGAAGAGACCTTATCTTAAAGTATATAGTAATAAAAAATATTTACTCCTTACCGCTCCCCTGTTGTTCTTTAGTTCACCGTGACAACACACCACACGCGAGTTATCAATCAGTGTGTCCTTTTGGCCTTCTTCAAGATAAATGAGCCTCTCTTTGTAATACTGGCACTCAGATTCACCTGTCTTAATGTTGATTTCTGCAACTATACCCTGAATTATATTTATCTATGGAAAAAGAACAAAGAGGAATGAAAATATCTGAACTTCCATCAGATGGGCCTTTCACACTCTTTCTTAATTGTAAGAAGGTGATAAGAGGAAAAGAGTCACTTTACTTCACAATGCATTTCATATTTCTTAGTCAGTCTTATGGTGGTCATGTTTGGAAGGTTCAAGTGTAAGGTATGAATGTGAGAGTCAGAATAGAGCAGATGAGAATGTGTACAGGTACTATAGTTTGTCTTGTGTTTGTTTCTAACACTTTGCCTCTTTGAAATCTGAAGCTTGCTTCTTGATATCAGCCCTAAATGTTTAGAATGAAGGTAAACAGATTTAACTGTGAAACCAAATGCATTTTTTATTCAACTAAAATTTGTTTATAGTAAAACCTCAAAGTTATGAAAGCCTCGGGAATGGAAGTTGTTCATAACGGAAATGTTCCTGTAACTCTGAAAAACAATTTGGTTGTTCTTTCAAAAGTTTACAATTTAATATTGACTAAATACAGCTTTGAAATTTTTACTAGGCAGAAGAAAATGCTGCTTTTAACCATGTTAATTTAAATGAAACAAGCACAGTTCCTTAGTAAAAAAAATATGAAAAAATGGAAAAAAAAGACTTTTTTTTTTTTTTTTTTTAGAAGTTTACGTTTTACATAGTACTGTATTTGCTTGTTTAGTCTTTGCTGCTGCCTAATTCGTACTTCGGATTCCAAATGAGGTGTATGATTGACCAGTTAGTTCGTAACTCTGAGGTTCTACTGTATATGTATGTACACACACACTATGTACATGCATGGTTGTACCAAATACACAGCCTATATGTATATTTATGGAATATAAAAATCACATTCAGAATCTTCTATATTGTACCAAACAATGTACAGCAGAACGAATTAAGGCCTTGTTCCTGCAACACTTTATTCACCTGAGTATTTGTATTGGCTTAAATGAGACTATTTACATGACTAACGTTATACTTGAGCATGTATGTTTGCAGGATCAGGATTATGAGTAATTTTTCTGTTACTTTGTGGGCAATATAATAAAAACTATTTATTATCCCCATATTACAAATGGAGAAACTGAGTACAGAAAGGCTGTGTTTTGCCCAAGGTCACATAAGAGATTAACAGTCAGGAATAAATTAACTTCTTCTCGCTCAGCATCATTTCTAGGTGGTGAGAGCAGGTGACTAAGTAGTACTGTTAATAAAATAATAGACCGGCTTTTCTCACTGAATTTGTGCCAGTTATGAAAATTACACTTGTTAAGAGAATAAAGGCAAATTAATTATATTTTATTGTTCTGATACTTGCACGTTATAGCAGTTAAAAGTCTAATTTCAATTATTGTGCCTACACTTGTGGGAGTTGAAAAGTACAAGGTAGACAAAGATCCCACGGAAGCCATTAACAACTAATTTAAACCTATAGCTATATCATATCAGGCAGTTTCAGATACATTATCCTTTAGAACTTTTGAGAACAGCAGCCATCAGTACCATTATACAACTTGATCTCTGTGAAATACAAAGGCTAGTAAAGTTAATATGCAAGGTCAGTAATTACAATATCAAATGAAATATGAAAATGTTGTGGGTAGGTTCCCTGGAATTTAGTGGATTTGACTTTTCCTATGCTAAACAAACTGCTTCTTCATCTCCAACTGAAATCCTGTCTGGTGAAATCTAACCTTTGAACTTTCATGTTAGATAAAGAGATTTTACAGGGAGCTTAGGTTTTTGCTACTGCCTCATAACTGCTACCTCATAATCACTACACTTCTATACAGCAAAATGACCTACAAATTTTGTTACAATCCTAAATTTCAAGTACATTAAGATAAGGGCTCACACAGCCCATAATTTTTTCTTTCCATAATCACCATCGGTTGTCACAATAATGCAATACAACACTTATTTACTAGTGTGTTGTTTGCGTGTGTGGGCGGAGTGCGTGTGTTAAAGTACATTATGCCACTTTTATAAAATTTGTCCAGAAAGGACAAAAGTAGTATCTTCTACAACAACACCATAGTAAATCTCCCTACAAATACCATTTTGCATGTATGGATTTGTTATGTTTTTGGCTTGCCGTCTGGTTCTGTCCTTTTCCCAGCTAACAGCTTCAAAGTGCTTCTGTTTTATAAGCTAATAACTATGTCCTCACCGGCTAAATAAACTCTGAAGAGTGCATTATCTAGATAAAAAGGATACATTCATATTATTATTTTATTTAAATGTATTCCCTCTCACTTTTTCCCTGTGTTCTGCATTCTCCAGGGATTAGCTATTGTCTTGAGAACTCCTCAGCCATATGCTCAAAACAAAAACATGTTTATTTGGCTACCTAAATTTCTGATGCAATCCTCACCCAGTCACACACCCCTTTTCAATTTCTCTCTTCACTGCTTGAAGGTTTAAATCTCTCTCTCCTACCCCACTAAGAGCAATCCCTTTTAAAATGTAATTGTATTCACTATCTGGTGTTAGATGTGATGACAGCATGGGAAGGGAATTGGAAATCCAGGTGGCCATGGTTCTTTTAGGTAGAAATGAGCTGCTATTGAAGAAAGTTTTGAGGAAATATTCACTTAAATTAGAAAATACATTTTTAGACTGTATTCACAATCATCTGTATTTTCTGCAGACATTCGAGCATAAGTATCACTAGCCTGATTACTTGCAAAATGCAAATTTTAAACTCAAAATACTTGAATATGTCAAAACAAAATTTATTAAAAAAAAAAATCACACTATGTTAGTAAATTTCATTCAACCAGAGACAGAAATTACATCAACACAATGCAAATATTGAAGTGCAACTATTCACAACATGTGGAGAAAGTGTTCTGTGAGGAAATGCACTAATAAAATTTGAGTACTTAGTAAGCAGCAGGTAAACAGTTCTTAAATAGAAGATGCAATATTCAGTAAGTAAATGAGTTACTAATTGATTCATCATGCTTGAGTTATGGGCATGCAAATAGGGAGAGTTGTAGTCAACTGGAATTTTACCATTCATTCCAGGGTCACTGGTAAATAATCATAGTTATGTAAATCCCTTTGAACAGATTGGCTGAAAGCGGTACGTAGCCACTCAGAATCTGTAGAATGTGCATAATGTATGGTTCTTTTTCAAGATTCTTTCCCAGGTTCATTCTATCAATTCCAATAGAAATATACCAGGGATTAACTGGCAGAGCATATTTCCAGGTGGGAGCACAAATTTATCTTATAAACTGAATAGTTTTAGGAGACAACATTTAGTAATTACTTGTCCTGAATTTAACTTAGCAACTGTACAGTTTGTGAAATACATCACTTCAAAGTAAAATACTACTCTGACAGTTTTGCAGTAATCTATTTAATATGAAATTACTGTAATACCAAGAAAAATTATCCTGATTATATACTGTTAAAACACCTACCAAATATATCATTCCTGGAAAGGAAGCATTTTGAAATGAGAAGATACTTTACCAGACACTGGCTAGAGACAAAACAAAAATTTGAAATAAAAAACAAGAACTGTTTCTTTAAATAAAAAGTGACAAACCTTAATTAGACATTTATAACAGAAAAAAGCAGATGTTGTAAAGCATGTAGATTAAAACTTAAATCTGCATGTAAACTCCACATACCGAGGCTCTAAATTCTGCATCATACCTGATCAGTTTTATATTAAGGAGTAGAGCTGAGCAAGGCATCTGGGTAGTGAATAGCACAGTGATAGCAGATGTGTACTCTTTGATGTTTTGTGAAATATTATATTGTCAAAAAATAGCCCCTAAATTTTTCAGCAAGTAACTGTTAAAATCTACAAGCTCTACATACAACTAAGGCTAATAATGAATTCTGATAATGATAGAACTTTTAATTAAATGTAGTTCCATTTAATTTGTAATAATTACGCCTGGGGAGTTAAAAAAAAAAATAACTGCAAAGGATGTAAAATCGTTTCTTTCAAACAAATTTGTTGCATAATACATCTTACTAGCTGTGTTGTGACATTCATGCCATACTCCCAAAGGTAGGGCGAAGGCAAGGGAAGTCTGTCAACATGTCAATCAGGTCCTTTCCTTTAAAAATATATGCTTTGAACTCACCTCACTTCCTCCGTTTTTATTTCATACCACATACACTGATCAGAATAAAACATGGAATAGAGGCCAGCTCAAATCATATCATTTTCAGTACGATTCTGTGGGTGAAATTCACCTGGGTATGGAGACTGTTCAGGTAATCAATCTGGCTGAACAGGAGTGCTTCTACAACCCCCTAAAAACTGGGAATGAAGAGGCAGGTAAGAGGGAGTCTCCACGTTGGGCCTCCATAGACCATAGGCCACATTATAAAAGATGATCAAGAGATGTCCAGAGAATGGGCTGCATGTCAGCATTTAGAACTTGTTCCGAAGTCCACTGAAGTTACTGGGAGTCTTTCCATTGATTTCAATGTCCTCTGGATTAGGCCCTTACATTGATGCAGTGGCTCCAGCACCCCAGTAAAACTGATACGAAAAAGCTGAAGCTGCTATTCCAGGGAGAAAATGATCTACCCTTTCTGGATGTCACTTTAACAGCCATATGACCTAATTACATTTTCAGAAAAAATCAACATATTTAGACACTCCATTCATTAGTTTAGAATTAGTTTTATGGAACACCCTTCAGAGTTGAAGCTAAATGCTATAAAATGTTAAAAAAAAAAAAACAAAAAAAACACAAACTTACCGCTTCTTCAAGGTGCTGTTGATCTGGATGATCATTTGGAGTATGCCTCAGAATTTCTCTGAGCAGCAGTGGGTATTTCACTAGGCGACTTCTTGGGATGTCAAGGAAATTCCAGAGGTCCAGTTTCCGGCTGAAAGGAGACTCTAAGCAGCGCTGTAGGAAGTCTTGCACCCTGTGATCCTGTTTCTTGTGGTCCAATAAGGTTTTGGCTGCTACTTGATTACTGCAGTAGCTATCATATGAGTTCAGGCAAGGCAACTGAGGAAAGAGAAAAATGTATTTTGAAACTATAAGATGTAAAACTGAAAGCAAAAGGGTAGTGTGCTGTACAAAACCCCCTCAGTGCTTCAGGTATTTTAAAATTGATTGAGAGGTCTCTCTCCTTGGTGTTGAACCATAGCTCATTAGTAATAATGGGAGTTAGATAAGGTTTACAAGGTATATCTTTCCCGATTACTAAATTTCCCCTGCATCAAGGTAAATTATTCTACAGTTATTCCTGTAAATCATTAGATAAGGCAGAAATTAAGTACTTGGAGTTTGGATTTGGTCATGATACTGCTCTAACTCCTAATTTGCAAATTCTTTTGTACATAGTCCTCACCATCGTTTGTTCATCACCTCTTAAGTATTAATTCAGCAGGCTCCTGTTGGGGAGTCTCCCCAATGAAAAGGGCTCCTAGAGGAGCAGCTGGAGGGAAGAGGCTCTGACAGCCTGATTTTTGTGGAGACACTACCAGTCAGCCAGAGAGAACCAGGAGATAGTGAGGAGGCTCAATGCTTTTGCATGGATGACCTAGCCTCTGGGCTTTTCAATCCTGTTGTGGGTTCCCTCTGAATCCTCCCAAGTAGTCCCCTCGACCTGGACTTTACTTACTGAAACACTTCCCACACCACCTGGACTTCTGTTGGAGGTTGTGAAGATTTGAGTAACAAAAATGAATGGTGGTAGTGCTTTGTACATTTTTGTAACACTGTAGCATTTCCATAGGAAGAAAGGAACTGCCACATTGGATCAGACCTGGGGTCGATCTAAGTCCAGTATCTTTTCTCTGACAACAGCCACCACCAGATACTTCAGAAGAAGATACAAGATACCCCACAGAAGGTAGGTGTGGTAGAATCTAATCACCATGAAGGTCTCATCCGAATCTCTATTAGAGATTGGCATAAAGGATTAGGTTTTCTATGACTTTTAAAAAGCTTTTAGAATTAACTCTATTAAATGCTGATATTGTTATCTATATAAATGCCCAATCCTGCTTTGAATGTTGCTCAATTCTTGGTTTTATTGCCACAGGATGCCATTAATTTCACAGTCTGATTAAGAGTTGTGAGAAAAAAATAAACACTTATTTTTATCAGTTTTGAATTTGCTGGCTTTCAATTTAATTAAATGTCCTCTTGTTGTTCTTTTGTTAGGAGACAGGAACAATTGAATCTCCCGATCTACCACCTTTATATCATCCGTTATTATATGTTATCGTTCCCCCCTTATTAGTCTCTGTTCTATCGTTACTTTTTAAAAATCTACTCGAGAGTTTTTCCATGTTCCTAACAATTCTCATTGCCTTCCTCCGTATTTCCTCTAATTCTGCAATAACCTTTTTGAAATGGGGTGACCAATACTGCACATGTTATTCAAGGTGATGAATCATTGCATTTATATTTAAATTATATTTTCCATATTATTCTATATGCCATTCCTTATGTATCCTTATGTATTTTGTTCAGTTTTTGACCACAGTTGCACATTGAGCAAAGATGTTTAACTGAGCTGTCCACAACAATCCCCAGGTCCTTGACCCAAGTTGACAGTGTTAAATTTAGAAACATGTCAAGTATAGGAGTAGTTTATTTTCCTCCTCCAATGTGCATTACTTTGCATTTAACAACACTTAAATTTCATCTACCACCGGGCTGTGGTTTATCTGATTTAGTGCCCTCTGAATTTCCATACAGTCGTCTGTGGACTTGACTAACCAAAATGTGTAACATCTGCAGCTTTTGGCACCTGACTGTGCAATCCCTTTTCTGGATCATTAGTATATCAAGCAATGCTAGTTCTAAGAACCTTGCTGAACAGCAACCTGAAGCAGGATCCAGTTAAATCACTAACCTCTCATTAGGAGAAAATGAAATATATGTTACACTTAATCCTTAAAGAATATCCTGGTTCAAGAATTCTAGTTTACTTACTTTGCTGATTTGTAATTTATATTTTTTAATTAAAATTGTCCATGAGTCACTGCTAATTTAGGTTCTGCTTCCTCCTTTTCAAAACCCTGTGAATGCCCAATATTTCCATTACAAAAAAAAGAATTAGCAGTAAGTAGTGGACACAAAAACTAACTAAAATCCTGAGCACATCACTGCCCATTTGCCTCTCAGATCATTACATTTGTTACCATGCTGCCCAACCGCCAAGGTAACCAACAACTCCTATAATCCTGCTTTCACACTAGATCAGTTTTCTTGTTCCCTCTGCATACTCTGAATAGCTCTCTCAATTTGTTCAAGATGACCCTACTGTGATGGTGGCAACTTCAAAATAATGTCAAGCAAAAGCTACTTTTTACAAGACAATATAACAAAAGCATATTTTATAGAGCAAGAAAATACTAACGAGAGTAGTTCTCCAAAATACTATAGTAAATGAAATGTATACAAAAGACAGATAAATTTGTATATATCTGTTTACGGCAAAGATAAACTTTAGACGTAAAAAGCAAAAGCCAGTGTACAAACTAATTGGTCGTCTGTGTTGTTTTTTTTTTAAATAAATATTTTGTCCATTATTTAGAGAACCAGGAAAATGTTATAGTCTTTCTCCAGTATAAATATGGATTTTAATTACAGAAATTATACAAAATGATGCAACACCAGAAAAGTAAAAATTATATTTTGAGGCATGATTCTCATATCTGTCTGGGCTAGTTATGCACACAATGTACATTTCATGATAATGGAACGTCCAAACAATGTGTGTGCCCAGTCTTGGAAACTTCAATTTTTGGTTGCATGTTTGAACACCTACACAGGTGAGTAACAAACCCATAAGTCTAACTCATTTAGGGTAATCAATTATAATTTATTTGTGACTTCACTACAATACTCCAGAACTAATCTATCATTCTAAACTAATGAATAAACACATTTTGGTTTTTCACTATATGAATTAATATTTCATCTCAAAATTCAACTGCTATTTTTCACATTGAATAGCTAAGTATTTTGAATGTATCCAAATTACTTGTGTCCACTGTAACATTTTTAAATGATTTCATTCTCTCAAACAAGTCACTTTAAGTGTTGTGTCCGTCTCCCCTCACCCACTCGAAATCAAGTTAAATTGCTGGAAATAATTGAAAATGTAACTGAAAATTCATTTAACAAAACAGTGGGAAACAGCCACATTTAAAAAATACATATATACAAATAAATAAATAAATAATGGCTCAGTGAAGAAAAATAATCACTCATTCATTTATAGGCTTTCAAGATAGGAAATAAGTGATTGATTCATTTGAAGTCAAAAAGAACAATACGGGTCACCTTCATCCTGTGGTGAAAGTAATTTACAGGACTTACCGGTACTGCCGGAGTCCTGGAGGTGAGGCGTGGCGTCAAGCAGAAGGGGTGGGGCCTCAAGATTTAAAGGCCCTGGGGCACCAGCTGTGGCTGGGTGCCCCAGGGCCTTTAAAATCAATCAGGGGTTCCCAGCTGAAGAGGTGGCTGGGAGCCCCCCGGGGCTCAGGGGAAAATTAAAGGGCCCAGGGCTCCAGCCGCCATGGGAAACTCCGAGCTTTGCCAGGCTGGGGCCGGGATTTAAAGGGCTCAGAGCTCCTGCTGCTGCGGGGAGCCCCAAGCCCTTTAAATCCCAGCCTCAGCTCAGCCGCCAGAGCCACGGCCGAGATTTAAAGGGCTCTGGGCTGCCTGCAGCCATGGGCAGCCCAGAGCCCTTTAAATCCCCGCCGTGGGAGCTACTGCGGTCCAGCATGGCCTACTGGCTGTTGCTGGTACACTGTACCGGACCTACTGGCTTACTTTCACCTCTGCCTTCATCTCAAAGGGTTTCTGTTTAAAGGGGGCCTTTTCACTTTTTCCTTTTTGGTATAAATATTTCATGGGCTGAACAGCTTTTAACATTTCCATTCAAAAGCTTCTAAGATGTTTATTTTGTTCTGATAAGAAGACCAGAATCCAATCACGTTATACTACTTGGTCCACAGTTCCTACTAGCGTAAAGACATCTGCAGTTAAAAGCAAACCTTAATGCTAGATGTATTTAAAAAACAAAATGGATTGTGTGTGTTAGATGCGAAGATATATACTATATGAAGAATTATTAGTTTGCTCTAGACACAGGGTAAAATTTGCATAGTCACTTAGGCGCTCAGGAAAATTTTATCCACAATTTTAAGATAAACAGTCAGGGTACCCAAGTGAAGAAAAAACAAGACAATCAAAAGATGGCAGGAACATTTACAGACTATTTTTGAATTACTGTACATCACCTATTGATGGTGAAGCTTCAAAAAATTTAGTACTCTGGTTTGGATAAGTGTCCAAAAGCCTCAAATGTTTACCACAAGCTTTTCCAAACCTCTTTGGCCTAAACAAAATATCGTTGAGAACAAAAGCTATTTTATGATTTTGGTACTTGTTGGTTCCAGCTGTGTATAATACAATCTCAGTTATATAAAGTCTTTTCGGGGGGGTAGGGAGGGGAGGGAAGCACCTAAAATCTTTGAATAATCAAGGATTTGATAACCAGAGGAACTAGTTCAGTTTTGAAGTCTGCATTAAGGAAAGCACAAAAGACCTTCAGAGTCTGCTGAGCTGGATCCCCCAGTTACAGAGAGCTGAGAAGCTCAATAAGGTACCACATGATTAGGGAGTTTAGGCATGGATCCACATAGGAACAACACTGCAATCCACAAAGCCTGAGTTAGGCACCCAGGTTTCCTATTAAATGAATGGGAAGGAATAGGTACCCTATCCACCAAACTATGGGACATTCACGTGTGGGGCTCCCTCATTTATCATACTGAAGCTATTTCACAATATATAAAGAAAGTCATTGGAGCAGGGGGACTGGATCCTGGATCTCCCACAACCTAGGTGGTTGCCCTAACCCCTGGATTAGAGTCACTCTCTCTCTCTCTGGCCCAGTGACTAAGTATTTATAAGGAGTGGAACAGCTTCAAGTGGAGAGACTGAGGGAGCCCCACATCAGAATATCCCATAGCTCAGTGGTTAGAGCACACCATTGAGAGGTAGGAGATCCCTGTTCAAATCTCTTCCCCTCCCACCCCACCTCCAGGCAGAGGGGAGAATTGAACTTCGGTCTTCAACAATCCAGGTGAATACATGGGTGGCACCCTCCCTCCCTTTTGATTGCGATACAATCTAGTTGGCAGCCTCTGAGTTCATGCCAAATATGGTTCCACAGGTGAGAGTGGGGAAAGATAGGAAGAAGAGCACCTATTTGTGTATTACATTGGGGATTAGGTGGGAGATAGGAGTCAGAGGCAGTGTGTATTCCCAGAGGCAAGAATTTAGGTGTCTAGAGAACTTTTACCCTGAAAATTTAGGCACCGAGTTTAGAAAATGACTGAGGTAGCATGCCAGGGGGATTTTGTGGATCACAGTCAGCCTAAAACTGGGACATAGGTGCCTAAGTACCTTTGGCACTTAAGTGGTATATCGGCTAAAAAGCTTTACATTTATATATGTATACACATAAAATCTTCTAAATTCAAATTACCTCTAACCATAAAATAAACTGTCCATCTAAATCCTCACAAAAGGAAGGTTCTATATCTTTCCATATAAACATGGGGTCATGTCAGATCCTCAGGTGGCTGGCATGTGATTTTAACTGAAAGTGCTTTTAACACTACTTATCACTAAAACAACTAGAGCTTTGAAAACACATCCTTTTCTAAATTTTAAAATGACAAATCAGAAAATTTAGGGGAAATGCTCCTAATTTGATTGTATTGCAATTCTTATTAGCCAACTGTCTCTTTAAAAATTGAAATACTTTTGAAGAGATACTCAATATAAAAGATAAATGGTCTGCTAAAAGATAAAAACCAATGAAACAGTTACAAATTAACTTCAAATTTGATTAGAAAATCTGCCTTACCCAGGCCACAAGGATATGACCAACATGCTCAGTAGATCCATCAGGTTTCCTGACCTCCTGAAGCCGCCTAAGAAGATCTGATCAAAATAAAATAAAGAAAAATTTACCTGCTGAGCATGCTAAGTATAAATTAGTGTAGAATGATAATAATTAATTGAACATAATTATACCTTCATGTAGAGGGATTAGAGAATCCAGTGTTCCAAAAATCTGGTTTAATTCTTGCTCTGTCATTATGGAGAGTTTAAGCATAGGGTCATGATAAGCCTGCAAAAACAAGCAAACTTTAGCATATATATGTCTAAGAAATTATAGAGAGAGCTCTTAAAACTACTACAATCCCTGTTTTTTACACTCTTAACATTCTGAAACATTCAACTTTTGGGCTGAGTTTTTTCTAACTGGTATCTAACAAAAGGTGTGCTTGTGAAAATTTGAATAAAATACCATCAGCCACTAGTTATGGGAGGATTTTTTTCCAACCTTAACTAGATGGCAGTTGCTACCATTAAATCTACTATATAAAAAAAAAAGTGTGTGTGTTTTAAAAAGGCAAAAAAAAACCCTCAAAAAAAAAAAACAGTTTTTGAATCATGTATGTATATAAATACCTTTTTTGCTAACTTCAAGTCTTCTATCAAGTCTTCTTCTCCCTGGGAAAGTTCAAAGATAGCCTGTAAAAAAGCACACAATAAATTTCTTATTTAAATTGTACTCAAATTTAAAAGTTACTGTTATATTCTGAACAACTGTATTAGTGTACAGCTACATTTTCTTGCTAAATCTAGTTGAAAAAACAAATGTAGATTTAATCTATAAAGTCACTTATTTGCTAAGCATTACTTTTGAAGACTTGTTGTTGCAAGACTTCTCATGAAACATTTGTCTGAAAAAATTACGGAAGTACAGTTTTTGGTTTGACATGTTTCCAATCCAGAAGGCCATTTTATATGTTTAGTTTAGTTACATCATAATATCATATCAATTATTTTTGGTAAAATAATTGGTGTTTATACAGCTAATTATGAGAGAGTTTTGTGTTTGGGTTTTTTAAAAAAAACATTAATTGGCAAAAGGTTCCAGACTGTCTAAAGGTACAAATGTTGGGGTTGCTTTAAATGTATAGGTGGTATTAAAAATATTTTTAATTTGGCATACCATTTTTTCCTTGAAGGAAACAGAGCTCTGTGGGACTCTCTCCTCATACTAGCCACTTCTTATAAAGTGAGTTTTGCATTTTATTATTAGAAATAAATAGCAATTTAATGTTATGCACACTTCCAGTACAATCTCTTACTAATGATAGTATCCAAATAGGTCAGACAAAAAAAAAAAGAAAAGAAAAACAAACAAACAGAGATGGTGTGGGTCCACTGATCAATGGAGAAGGTGAGTCGGTAATGGAAGATAAGAAGACAGATCTGTTCAATGCCTACTTTACTTCAGTCTTCATGCAAAAAACAACATGCAAACAGACCACTAGCAAAGTTATCATAGACAATAAAAGGGAAGGGATGCAGATCAGGATAAGTAAAGGATGTTAGAGATTTTCTGACTAATTTGAAGAAATTCAAGTAAGCGGGCCCTGATGCTATTCACACCAGGGTGCTAAAGGAATTAGCAGAAGAAATTTCAGAACCATTGGGAATAGTATTTGCAAGCTCCTGAATGACATGAGCAGTCCCAGAAACTGGAGAAAGGCGTGCCTATCTTTTAAGAGGGGGAGGGAAGGGGAAAGGAGGAGCTAGGGAACTATAGACCAGTCAGCCTGACCTCAATACCTGGGCAGCTATCAGAGCAATGTATAAAACATTCAATTTGCAAATACCTTGAGGTTGAAAGGGTGATCACTAGCAGCCAGCATGGATTTACTAAAAATAAATCAAATCAAACTTGATTTCCTTCTTTGACAAGGTAACTGGTTTGGTGCATAGGGGGAATGCAGTGGATACAATATGCCTGGACTTTAGCAAGGCTTTTGCCAGTCCCACATGACAGTCTCATAAATAATCTGGAGAAATGTGGGCTCAGTAGAACTACCATTAAGTGGATACATAATTGGTTAAGCAACCTCAAACAAAGAGTAACTATTAATAGAACGATGTCAGATTGAAAGGAGTTCCACAGGGATCTGTTTTTGGTCCACTGTTATTTAACATCTTTATTAATGACCTGCCTGTAGAAAGAGAGAGCATACTGATCAAATCTGCAGATGAAACAGAGTGTGTGTGTGGGGGAGGAGAGGGGCGGAACACGGTTGCAAACACTTTGGAGGATAGAGGAAAAATTTGAAGGGCTCTTAATAAATTGGAGAACTGGACTATGGACAAAAAAAGCAAATGCAATTTTGGTTTGCATTAACAGAGGCATAGCATGCAAGTCATGGGAGGTGATAGTAAGGCCTCACTGCAGTATGGTGTCCAATTTTGATCACCATTATATAGACATGATGTAGAGAAACTGGAAAGGATCCAGAAGCAAGTGATAAAGATAATCAAAGAGATGGAATGGAAGCCATATGAGCAAAGGCTGCAGGAACTTGGCATAGATAGATAGAGGTATTCAAATACTTGAAAGGCTGCCATAACGATGGAGAAAATTTTCTCTCTCTTGCCACAGAGGGCAGGACAAGAGGCAGTGGGTTCAAACTACAGCATATCAGATTTAGATTAAATCTCAGGCAAAACTTCCTAACTGTAAGAATAGTAGGACAATGGAACAAACTGCCTAGGGAAGTCATGGAAGCTCCTTCACTGGAAGTTTTCAAGAAGTAGTGGGATAGCCATCTGTCTTGGATGGTTTAGGCACAACAAGTCCTCCATCATGGCAGCAGGATAGATTAGATGACCCTTATGGTCCCCTCTAACCCTCTGGTTCTATGAATTCTGGAGGTTCCAGAGTTTGAAAATCATTTTTGCATTGAACCACAATGGGCAAATCAGCACTGTAAAGGTTATTTCTTCAAGGCCCCTTCAGACAGTGCCTCATTTGTAAATGTTTGCAGAGAGCACCTAGTAGAAACCTATAATTGGACCTCCTCACCCGCAAGAAGTTTATATTCTCCTAAACCTCTGATGCTCTGGTTTAACCAGTCTGACACATGACAATTACCTTCCTGACCCTGAGAGAAGAGCAGAAATGTACACCTACACTGTTGACTAGAGGCCAACGTTCATTTCTGGGAAGGGTGCTATAAGAGCACAGCCAGCAGACGCTGTGTAGAGTGACATCCTTGAATCAGCATTTTCTCTGGGTGTCCTGGAAACATTTCCCTGTCCAGACTGCCATGCCCACTTTGGGGTTGCTGCTCTCTGGCTGCAAGGCCACCAATGGAGGCTATGGGTGCATTACACCAGTGGACTTTATACAATTGAGGGCCCTGTGCCAGGGTCTGCACTCAGCAGAGACCAATGCAGATCCTTGGTCAACTGAGTAACATTATTTGTATAATAAACCTCTTCTACTGAAAGCTCCCTGGGATAAAGATTGTGCTTTACTGTGTGCATTCAGTACCCAGCATGTACATCATTCTCATTGCAGTCTGTGGGTACTATGGTAGTACACCACCACCCAAAACATGCACACCCAGGCAAGCAATTTTAATTTCAAATATCAATGTTAATATACAGGAATTATTGAAACAACTTCTTTTAAAAACAAACAAACAAACAAAAACCAGAGTATGGTTTCATTATAAAGACCACAGGTGGAATCCTGTTCCACTGAACTCAATAGAAAAATTCTCATTGACTGCAGTGGAGCCAGGATTTTACCCTGTAATTTCAAATGCTGAGCTAATGTTTACTAATTTACTATCATCCCTAAATTCCACGTTTTAGACCAGTGTTTCCCAAATGATGGGTCCCAAACCACCAGCAGGTCACAGAAAGGTTCTAGATGGGTTGTCAAATCCAGGGACAGATCTTCCTGGTGAAAAACAAACATACAGGGGAGCTCCCAGAGGGAGGGGTTTTGGAGAGTGAGGCCACCCCACACCGTAGGGCAGCTCAGATCCTACTGGGCTGAGGGACTCAGAGTCGCAGTACTCCACAGTACTCCATCATGATGAGAGGGCAGCCAGACCAAACCTGAATGGCATTGCAATCCCATGTGCCAATTCGCAACTCCCAAAATGGGGAGCTGAGCCCACCCCCGCAGGAGAGGAGCCGCCACTGCAGGGAAGTGTGGACTGTGCTCGTTCTCCAATTCCTCCACCTCCGGGCCTTCCCTACACACCAGGCCAGGATGGGATTAGAGTTGTGATGCTGGAACAGAGGATGCATATATGTAATGGAGGGTTGCAAAGAGACAAAATGCAGTTGGTGAATTGCCTTAGTAAAGAGTCTGAGAACGACTGCTTTAGACGAAACTGTCAAAAGTTTAGAAGCATCGAAATAATAGTACCTCTTGACGCTTGATTTCTTTGGATGTAAGCATCTGATTGACACAAACATCGAAGGTCTCACTCCACAGCTTGCTGTCCCTTCGTTTTGTGCTAGCAGGGGGTACATTTCGAGACCACGGTCGTGGGGTGAACAGATCAGGGCGACTGTCACTACGGAAACTGATAGAACGCTAACAAGACATAAAAGTAGGACAAATGTTAGATCAGTTTGCTCACATTTCAGATTCCTCAAAGCAAAAAGAAAAAGTTGCATAATTTGTGCAATCAAATTAAATGGTTTATATAACTATCAATTCCAATTTTTCCAAATTTGTTGAGGATATTGGCGCACTAGAACCTTTTATTTTAGTACTAGGAAGATACGAAATGGCATGTGAAAGCATGTTTCTGGTCCATTTATAGTTCAATAACCTCCTTTCTGCAGTGGCATATATTTGCTCCCTATCCTCAGTGTTATAGGGTTAATGTGTACATTCTATGCAAAGCATTAATACACATTGCAGTCAATAAGACTGTTAGGCTATAGATATTCAGGCCTGTCTGCAAAGGCCTATACTTTAAGAATTTAGGTATATGTTTATCACTTAGCTAGTTATAGAGGTACAAAACACGAATCAAAATCACAGTCTGTCTGTTTATAGGCCTTTTCTCACTATTACAGTCTAAGGCTATGTTTTTAGGCTAAGATCTTTAGCTAAACAGCAGAGGCAGCCATAAGCTGGAAAGTGTATGGTCACATCCTTACATTCCAACCTAGTCACATTGAAATAAGGTGCTATTGGGCTGTTAGGAATACAATCCTGTCCTAATAATGCCTATCACCTCCAGAGAAAGGGAAGAGCCTAGAAGATTTAAAGAAAACTTAGTTTGATAGCATCCTGTCTGGCAAGAAATCACTCCTCAATAGCTGTGGTTGTGAAACCCTCATTTTTGTATGTTTTATCTTTATGGACCCCACTTTGCTATGATTTATTTGCATGGTCTCTGTCTGGTTCTGTGATTGTTTCTGTCTGCTGTATAATTAATTTTGTTGGGTGTTAACCAATGAAGGTGGTGGGACATACTGTATATACTCGATCAGAAGCCGGTTCGTTTATAAGCCGATCCCTCCCCCCAAGATGGATAAATAAAAATGGAAAATTGTTATGACCAGTTCATAAGCCGACCCTATAATTCAGGAGTCGGCAAACTTTGGCTCCTGGGCCATCAGGATAAGCCACTGGCAGGCTGAGATGGTTTGTTTACTTCGAGCATCCGCAGGCATGGAGGTAAACCTAAGTAAACAAAAGTATCCCAGTGTACCAGCTGCTTACCCTGATGGGCTGGGATAGCAACTGGTGGGGAAACTTGGGGGGGAGGCAGGGAAGCAGGGGAGTAACCCGTGTGACCACCCCCCACATAACCCCCACCCCTAGCCTGGGACCCCCAGCCCCCACCCCATCCCTTCCCACCTTATCTGGGAAGAGCCAGGGGAGGATGTCTCTTGCCTGGCTGGAGCTGCTCCAGCAGGCTGGGCCAACTGACACAGCTGCAGCCTGCCAGCCCCGGAACTGTAGCTGCTTCGGAGGCTGAGGGGAGAGCAGCATGGCCTGAAGCGGAGAGACTCTGGCCCTGCCTCTTCCCTTCTGTCTCTGCTGCCTCTCCTTGCTCCTTCTGTTGGGGAGAGGGTCTGTGTCCCATCTCTCCCTCTCTATACCCTGTTCATAAGCCAACCTCCTTCTCTAGTGCTTCCCTTTTTTACTAAAAAAATTTGGCTAATAAATGAGTATATACGGTACTTGGTTAAAGAGAATCATAGAATATCAGGGTTGGAAGGGACCTCAGGAGGTCATCTAGTCTAACCCCCTGCTCAAAGGAGGACCAATCCGTAACTAAATCATCCCAGCCAGGCCTTTGTCAAGCCTGACCTTAAAAACCTCTAAGGAAGGAGATTCCACCACCTCCCTAGGTAACCCATTCCAATGCTTCACCACCCTACTAGTGGAAAAGTTTTTCCTAATATCCGACCTAGACCTCCCCAACCACAATTTGAGACCATTATTCCTTATTCGGTCATCTGCTACCACCGAACAGTCTAGATCCATCCTCTTTGGAACCCCCTTTCAGGTAGTTGAAAAGAGCTATCAAATCCCCACCTTCTTCTCTTCTGCAGACTAAACAATTCCAGTTCCCTCAGCCTCTCTTCGTAAGTCATGTGCTCCAGCCCCCTAATCATTTTTGTTGCCCTCCACTGGACTCTTTCCAATTTTTCCACATACTTCTTGTAGCGTGGGGCTTAAAACTGGACACAGTACTCCAGATGAGGCCTCACCAATGTCGAATAGAGAGGAATGATCACGAGCCCTCAATCTGCTGGCAATGCCCCTACTTATACAGCCCAAAATGCTGTTAGCCTTCTTGGCAACAAGGGCACACTGTTGACTCATATCCAGCTTCTCGTCCACTGTAATCCCTAGGTCCTTTTTCTGCAGAACTGCTGCCTAGCCATTCGGTCCCTAGTCTGTAGCAGTGCATGGGATTCTTCCATTCTAAGTGCAGGACTCTGTATTTGTCCTTGTTGAACCTAATCATGTTACAATATATTAGGATTGGTTAGTTAAATTTCAGTAAGATGATTGGTTAAGGCATAGCTAAGCAGAACTGAAGTTTTACTATTTAGTCTGCACTCAATCAGGAAGTAGGGGGGGAGATGGGAACAGGGAATGGGGGTAGGGGAATTTGGAATTATGTTTCGCTAAGGGGGTAATGGGAACAGATGCAGGCAAGGTTCTGTGGTGTCAAAGCTAGGACGGGTGACACTAAGGAAGGAAACTGGAATCATTGCTTGCTGGAAGTTCACCCCAATAAACACTGAATTGTTTGCACCTTCGGACTTCGGGTATTGTTGCTCTCTGTTCCATGCGAGAAGGACCAGGGAAGTGAGCAGGTGAAGGAATAAGCCCCCTAACAAAGAACGGCCATACCAGATCAGACCAATTGTCCATCTAGCCCAGTATTCCGTCTTCTGACAGTTGCCAATGCCAGATGCTTTGGGAGAATGAACAGAACAGGCAATCATAAGTGATCTGTCCCCTGTCATCCACTCCCAGCTCCTGGCAATCAGAGGTTAGGGATACCTAGAACATGGAGTTGCCTCTCTGACCATCTTGGCTAATAGCCATTGATGGACCTAAACTCCATGAACCCAATTCTTTTTTAAATACAGTTATAGTTTTGGCATTCACAACATCCCCTGGCAATAAGTTCCACAGGTAGTGTGAAGAAATACTTCCTTTTGCTTATTAATGGCATTGGGTGATCCCCTGGTTCTTGTATTATGTGAAAAAGTAAAAAGCAGCACTTCCCTATTCACTTTCTCCACACCATTCACAAATTTATAGACATTGATCATATTCCCCTCTTAGTCGTCTCTTTTCCGAGCTTAAAAGTCCGAGTCTTTTTAATCTCTCTTCCTATGAAAGCTGTTCGAAACCCTTAATTTTTTTTTAAACCTTCTCTATACTTTTTTCAATTCTAATGTATCTTTTTTGAGATGGCGTGACCAGAACTGCACACAGTATTCAAGGAGTGGGCATACCATGGATTTATATAGTGGCATTATAATATTTACTTTCTTACCTATCCCTTTCCTAATGGTTCCTAACATTCTGTTAGCTTTTTTGACTGCTGCTACACATTGAGCAGATATTTTCAGAAAACTTTACACGACTCCGAGATCTCTCTCGAGTTGTTACAGCTAATTTCAATCCTATCATTTTATATGGAAAGTTGGGATGTTGAATTTCATCTGCCATTTTGTTGCCCGGTCATCCTCTTTTGTGATATCCCTTGTAACTCTTCGCAGCCTTCTTTGGACTTAACTATCTTGAGTAATTTTGCATCATCTCCAGATTTTGCCATTTCACTGTTTACCCGTTTCTCTAGATCATTTCCAGTCAAAATGAACTGCTGCAGTAGTGGCATATTGGTACAATATATCAATGTAACTTCTAAGTAAAACAGATCAAGTTCCTAAAGAAATAAAATTAGATTTCTATTCAATAGATACCTAAAGAGTTGTAATGGAGCCATACCCATCAGCCCAGATCTGCATACCCATGCAATAATTTTGGATATAGATTCAGCAGTTGTAGTGCAGGCCTAATCTCTAATATTTTTACTAGGTAGAATAATTCTATAACTTAATTTCATGCAAACAACATTTTTTCTAAATGTTCCAAGAGACACTGTCTTTCCTCCTTACTTCCATCCCCTACAACTAACAAGACAGTATTTTGTTCATTTTTGCTATTAAAAGTAGTTAACTGATATTGAATACAAAAGGGCTAGACTCAGATTTGTTACACTGGGGTAAATCTGGAAACTAGTGTAATTTGGATACTACCTTATACCAGGTAATAAAGCACTACATTTGCTAAATAAATTGTTCAGCTATAATTAGTTCATCCTTTTAAAGACATATAAAAGAAATAAGTCTGCGTATTATTCTGGAAGAAAAGTTCAGTTATTACAATATGTATACATGGTCAAGGTAGCAACGCGAAGTGGATAAATCCATCTTTCACTGTTTTAGATCTTCTTTAAATCCAACCTGTAGTCCTCAGCACGATGAATCTATTGGTTAAAATCCATACTAGTCAACAGCACAAGTTTCTTTTTGCTCAGGGAAGATTCAGTTCTGAGGTACAATAATTTAATATAGAAACTGAGGCAACTAGAAGGAATAAAGCCTGTCACTGTACAACAGACTAACTTTAATTGCCCAGGAAAATATGTCCTGAATCCTGGTTTATTTGCCCTGTTCATACATCTACACAGAACAGACTATGGAGGAGTCTGCACAATGGTTGTCTGCACTATTCTAGGTATGTCTATAAATAGGATTCAGTACCCAATGCTTAAAAAAAATTAAATGAATACATTGGTCTGGGAGTTAGAGTTTTACAACACTAAAAACCACTATACATTCATCACCACATAGCAATGAGAGATCCTGGTCATAGGCAGTATGAGGGTTAAAACATGAAGTAGAGTTATTAATAAGGTAACATTTACAACTTGCATATTTTAAATTAGTTAGCACAAGAGTGGAAAAAAAGTAAGTTACTGAAAAATGAATTCAAATGAAACGGATGATTGTGGCTTCCATTTGACAGAATTAATATCCTTCCTACCCAAAGGCATTTTCGTACACAAAGAAGCCCTTCAGCTGGCACACACAATGTTTTTTTCAATTATATCTTTAGAGATAGGAAGCCCAAATTAAGTCGCACACAAGTGTGTGAAATGGATGTACACCTGAAAAGAAGGAAATGTGTTAATAATTGGAATGATAGGGGGAGCAATGTAATCAACAAAGTTTAGCTTAAGGCTCATATCCTCTAAGTGTTTGTGATGGGTCATACTCTTTCCAACTATTTTGCACTGCCTTACTTCTTAGCATTTAAATGTGACATGTTAAACCCAACTTGTGTTAACCTGTTGTCATATCAAGGAATGTTATCTTTCAAATTTTATATAATTTACCAGATGCTATTTTTGGAACAACCAAGGCTAGATGATGTGTGACAGCTGTCTCTATCTCAGTGGAGTAGCTGATCCTAAACCTCATAGCAACCACTGAAGAAAGAATCTGCCTGAAGTCACACTTGAAAGTTAAACGTTCCATTTGCCTGACTTTTTTTTTAAAATATGTTTTGACAAAATGCAAAACAAGTTGCACTTTTTCAACAAGAGTCCAAACTAAATATTGATACTGAGTCCTTAACATTGCTTATTTTCAGCTGACCCCTCATTAATATCACTACAACAATAACAATTCTATGGACATTCTTTTTCATTACCTACTTCTAGAGTGCCTGAAATACTCCAGATTGTTTAAAAGATAAAACCACAAAAGGTGTAAACAACTATTTTATATAGCATAATCATCTTTCTTTTGCCTTGAGTAAGAGCAGTTTTAACATAGTAAATATTACTCTTGTTTCCTGGCTGAAGGCAGCACATTCAATGGTTAGCTGAATTTCAATAGCTGAATGTCTCCTGAGCAAGACCTCAGTAAAGTACATAACAGTCAATGCCTTCCTTAACATTAGTAAATGCAATATAATTTTTCCAAGTGTCAGAGGACATATTGTGGAAATATAGTCTTGTCTTTAAAGTTAACTCTGGTTCCTGTTTAAAAAAAAACAAACAAAAATAATCTCATGAGATCTTTCAGTGAAAAGACTGAGTTTTAATCGGATTATTAAAAAATGTTGCAAAACTGAAAATCAGGTGCTAGGCTTGCTTTATTTAAAAATTTAAGTATATTGCATGCTTAATTTGTACGTGCAATAATTGAGACTATGCATGCAAATCAGATATTTGCACATGCAAATTGCCTGGCCAAAGTTGAAACAGAGTACAGCTATTGGATCCACAATTCACCAACCATCAAGTCTTCTGCACCCTGGAAGAGTGGCTTTACACTACTCTGCACTATGAAATGGCAGTATTTCTTCCATCCATTCCCCTCCCAGTGCACAACTCCTTTACTCAGGCTGTGTGCTAAAGACAGGATTTATCTTCATAGTGAAAAGTGTAAAGATTAATATAATCAATTCATAACATTATTTGTACCTATGCAGAAATAGTTTAAAAACAAGTTAAGCACTGTGATGCAGAGGGTAGAAAGTTAGAATTTTTTAAGTTTTTTCTTTGGATCTCTGTTGTCTAGTGTGGGGAGGAACAGTAGATGCTGTAGGGGGAGCCAGCAGTTCTGAAGACCTGCTGTGCTGTTCCAAAGCCACACTGGCTAACTGGAACCGGTAAGAACCAAATTTAAGTACTCCACTGGTATCTCCAGTTCAAAGAGCAATTAGTTTCATATTATAAGGAGTAAGGCTACGATTATGTCACGGAGTCACAGAATCTGTGACTTCCATTGACCTCCCTGACATTTTCTGCCCTGGGGCTAGAGCTCCCAACCAGCCCTGCCCTTGCAGCTGCCCAGCTGTGGCAGGGGGGGCCCCCCGCGCAGCTGCCCAGCCTCAGCGGGGATTCCTCACAGCTGCAGCCACGGTCAGCAGCTGGGTGACCCTGCAGCTACCAGGGGACTCCACAGCACTCCACCTCCAGGGGCAGGGGAACCCTGGAACTTCCACGCACCTCATGGTAGTGTACCTGGAAGACCCAGCAGCAGTGGGTGCTGAACCCACCTTTTGTCAAGGATATTTTTAGTGAAAGTCAGGGACAGGGTACTGGCTGCCGTGAATTTTTGTTTATTTCCTGTGATCTGTCCCTGACTTTTACTAAAAATATCCGTGACAAAACTTGGCCTTAATAATAAAGAATTGGTGTTTTTACTAAAAGCTAATCCTAGATTTCTGTTGACCTCACTTATGTGACTGTAGCACCTCTCTCAGGCAAAATGTCAGTGAACTTCAAAAGTGTTTAATAAAAGTGCTGATGTTAGATCTTGAAACTGACAAACTGTCTGATCTGAGTTCATCACACAGTAAATGGTTTGCTGTGCTCTGTAGATCAAAATCCTAACACTGAGATCTTAAAAAAAAAAAAAAAGCAGCCATTTCCCTTCAGGCCTCTTGAGAAACTGTCTTGGCGTCTGAAGTAAGATAAGAATCATTCAGAGTCCCTATTTAACTTCATAATGTTACATGCGTATTGAATCAGGATATATTGATGAAGTCACAAGTTGCAGTGGAAGGGAGGCAGAGTTAACCTCTGTCCTCAGTTCTAGTTAAAGTTATGTTTGAGTACTATTTGATCTCATTCCCAGTTTGTAAAGTGAAGGACAGAGCTGCGAACGGGATTAAATTTAGGAGCTGAAAAACAAATCTCTGTAGTTATCTAGATTGATAATACAGATTGAAGGGACAAACATTTGTGTCAAATGGATAAATGGATACCAGTAGATGGATAAATGTACCAGCTCATTACTGAGCACTCTGCTGATGTACAAAAAAGGTAACTAATATGGACAAAATGAAACCAATGCTGTATTCTTCTCATCATCCAGTCTACAGTGCGGTAGGAAGCAGAAATACAGCAAATATGAGTAGTTAGGAAAAAGAATTAAACTCATTACTACATGCTTCTTTTGTGGAAAAAGCTGATAAACCATTTGCAAAATAATAATATTGAGAAATAAGAAACAAAAAATAAAATCTATTAAAAATACAAAAAAATTTCTGGAGTAGCTAAGAATACATCTAAAAAGCAGCACTATACTGTCCTCAGACTTAGAGCATGTTCTCACTGAATCTGCATGTGGAAAATCCAATAATATAAATGAAAATTCCACATGTGGAGCTTGGGGAAGTCATACCCTATGGATTTTCTCCAATTTTACATATTTCTTCCTTTCAAAAAGGAGTGTATATTGTGACAAAGTTCCTCCTCTACCTTGGTGGGTCCTGCGCTTATTGGCGGATTTGCTTGCCTCAGAGATCTTCCCCTCTGGTGGAACTCACAGTTGGGGTCAACTCCTCCTGTGTCTGATCAGGAGTTGGGAGGTTTGGGGGGAATCTGGGCCCGCCCTCTACTCCGGGTTCCAGCCCAGGGCCCTGTGGATTGCAGCTGTCTATAGTACCTTCTGTAACAGCTGCATGACAGCTACAACTCCCTGGGCTACTTCCCCATGGCCTCCTCCAAACACCTTCTTTATCCTCACCACAGGACCTTCCCCCTGGTGTCTGATAACGCTTGTACTCCTCAGTCCTCCAGCAGCACACCCTCTCACTCTCACTTCCTTACGCATCTTGCTCCCAGCTCCTCACACGCATCCCACAAACTGAAGTGAGCTCCTTTTTAAACCCAGGTGCCCTGATTAGCCTGCCTTAATTGCTTCTAGCAGCTTCTTGATTGGCTGCAGGTGTTCTAATCAGCCTGTCTACTTTGTTTCCAGAAAGCTCCTGATTGTTCTGGAACCTTCCCTGTTACCTTACCCAGGGAAAGGGGACCTACTTAACTTGGGGCTAATATATCTGCCTTCCCCATCAGGTTCCCTTTGTTTAGCCCTATGACCCCATTCCCAATCCTGTTTTTTTCATTGGTTGTCCCACGTAATTATTTGGTATCACAGACCTGTGGATCCTCCCCTTAGGCTGGGGGGAGGTCCTTTAGCAGTGGGTGGGCAAAGCCCGCCCACTTCCTGGATACCAATAGGTTCACTCTCCTGTAGCCATCTGACCTGACCCTGTCAAAATATGAAAGTTTTGTTAAAAAATTTCCATAGAAAATCCAAAATTTTTCTAAACTTTTATAGCAACAGTTGCAGTGATCTGCGTTTTCAAAGGTCTTTGTTGTTGGTGGTTTCTGTCATATTATGGAAGCAAAGAATCCATTGTTAACTTGTGCAAAATAAAAAATCCTTCTGGACGGAGGTACACTAGCAATCTAGCTACAATGTATTGATGATTCTGCCATGTGGAAAACCTCAACATCTTGAACACACCCTTATGGTGTATTTAACACCCAAGGACTAGAAAATTAAATTTAAAAAAAAATACATTGAAGAGAATCTCTCTCTCTAGAGTGGAATGGCAGTCACTTCACTAGGCAGCTATACGGGCACCAGAGGATTTGGGTGGTGTTTTTTAATTGACAACCCTAGAGATTAATATCATCACATATGGTTGAACAGAACAGGTATAGCAATGGCAGTGCAAGTTTCCTGACATCGGTTCACTGATGTGCCTCTAACCATTTTCCTAAGGGACCACCTCTTAGTGTGAGAAAGTAATCTTCTTGCCCATTCTGTTGTTGGCCTCACCTGAAACTGCTAATAGAGACTTTTAGGACCAGCTGCGAAAGAGGTGGCATCCATGCAAAACCAATCACTAGGAAAAGGATTTAATAATTCCAGCTCTTTTTGCAAGAGCTAGTGCTCAGCCAATAAGTAATATATATTCCAGTTACAATTACCTGAGATGGATTTAGATCTATTACCTGGAGAATAAAAAGGTCCATGCCCCTTTACAGAATTTTCAAACCACGTAGTTCCCTAGGGAAGGTGGTTTGAATAACTGCATCCCTTAATCATCTTATATTTTAATCTACTGCCAAGTTATTTTTTTAAAACCAACGTAAAAAAAAAAAAAGATAGATTTTTTTCCCCAGTGCTAAGACCATAACACAAAAACCTGTACAGCTTTGTCAAAATCTATCAAATACATGCACACAACTCAAACTAAAAATCAAAGGAAGCTGTATACATATTCATGAAAACAGAATTTAATCTCTTGAAGTCTAAATTATACCTTATAAATACAGTATTATATAGCACAAGTCTGTCTCAAATGCAGCCCCAGGGAACTGATCGTATGAATACTTAACCGAGCACAACAACTGTTAAAGGCTCTGAAAAGGGAAGTGCCATGCTCAGAAATAAAATCTTGCCAAAACCTAATTTACTTTCCATACTCCTGATAATTTAGCCCTTCTTTTAGGATTAGACCAAATTTTTCTTAGAGGTAGCCTGTGGAAGAGATTTATATGCCCAAGGGACTACAGGCATCTCTTCTCTAGTCATACTACAGTATAGCTACTAGATCAAACACACTGAAGTGAGTTCAAACATCTTGCCTATCCCCCATATCTATAAAGGTTGCTTTTGTATGCAGAGCTATGCTCTTTCAACAATATTTAAGGACTATCAGATATATTGCTAACCAAATGCTGGCATGTCTGCTTCCTAGATAAACTACTACTGCAGAAAAACATATTTTCATGGCTCTTTACTCTGTTTAAGTATTTGTCAGAAGAACCTCCATGTAGAAATAAAATCAAATTAACTCATAGCTGCAGTAGAGTCATGATTAAGTTACCTTTTTTAACAGATATTATTTCTTACTAAAATACAGATATTTTATTCATTCTCACTCTTCAGAGAGCTTAAGCTTGTTCTATAACTCACTGTAGATTTTAAGTCTACTATCTCAAACACCTACTATTTTAGTGGGGGGAAATGGCACAATCCTGCAAAGCACTGAATGCCCACTATGAGATGCTCAATTGCCTCAGCTCCTCCTGAAGTCACTGAAATTAAGGTACGCAGCCTCTTGCAGGGGACATGCAATATTCTGTAGGATCAAGTCCTACATGAGTCTCCAAACATCTCATATTCTATATGGTGCACTTGTAAATTTGAGAGACCTACAAACAAAGCAGAATATCTTCAGAATAAAATGTAAATTTGAATTGCATTGTTATTTGATTGCTTTTTAATTATTTCAAATATTCAGCTTTGACATATTCTTTGAATGTTGGCTCAAGGCTCTATTTTCCATCTGATCGACAGACTTTTTGTCCACTGGAGGTCACAGTTCAGTATTAGTAGTGAGGATTCAGCAATATTACATGCAAATGAATTATCTTAAACTGTACTGCTCCACTTTAAAATGTCATTTAAAAGTATGTCAAAGGTGCCTGAGCATATGGCACCCTTTTAAATATCTCTCTGAAAATTAACACCTTCAAGAGTCAAAGATATATTAAACATACCTTCTTGAGCAACTGGGCTACGCACATATTTTTATACTGGTTTCTTTATCTCTGTCATAACATCAAGAATGGATATATAGTTGCAGTTTGTTTCTTAAAGATTTCACAAGAAACATAAGCATTCTATGTCAGAAAGATTATTATGGTGGTGAATGATGAAAGTGCTCTGCTGCTGTTATAACTGTGTCACTTGCCACTACTGAGGTTTACACTGTCCATTACCACTGCCCCTTTTATGTTAGGGGAAAAAAGTTTTCCATAAAGATTTGCAAGATACTCAGATATGCATACATATACACAAAATAAATTTTGAAAAGCACAAGCCCTAAAAGCATGTGATAGCATACCTGTGCATCTCTTATTGAAATGCAGATCTGAACATTAAACACAGAAATATATTATCTTTACCTGAAGTGTTTGACTGAACCGCTTTAACGGGGTTGCCCGCACAGGAGGAATGAGGCTTGCTAGTGATGTAACTCTAGAAAGAGGCTTGACTCGTTTGTTACTAGGCTCCTGTAGTTTAAAGAAAAGGGAAGGGGGGGCGGGGAAGAGAGAGAGAACATGAAAAAGGCATCAGAAAAACATTTATGCTAGTTTTGTTAATTTTCTGATGTGAGCAACATAGACACACAGCTCTGGTTGTAAACAAATAATTCTAGTTTATAATGCTGGCAACGACAGATTATCCTTGCCTGGCATATACAGATCTGAGCAATGACTGAAATATCATGTAGTAGGCAGAAGTAGTGGCATGACCAGGAAAGACGAAAAGGCACAAAAAAGAGCTCCCTCCATATATAGCATCCTTCTACTGAGATACTCCTTTTAAAATGGTCTGTTTGCGGGGAGCACCCCTCAAACTGAAAAGTGCTCTACAGCTAATGCATATTTTGATGACTTTGTCATTAAAGGGAACATGTACAAATACAAAAAATTCCAACCCCATTGTTTTTGCTCTGTCATTGTAAGTATGTAGTTCTGCATTTCATTAACATTTTATTCTAAAAAGTACAAATTAAAACAAAAAACAGTTTGTGTCATGTTTGTATTTACATGTAAATATACATGCATGTGCATATTCATATAGATGTGTACACACAGTATATATTTAAATGAAATAAAAAAACTTTTCAACAAAAATCTACTGTAAAAACTAATACTTTTCTTCCCTCACACACTTTTTAACCTATAGAATGCCTGCTTTTGTGAAGTATAATATTCCATTTGTTTTGCATACAAAAAATGAAAATATAAACAATAAGTGCAATACAAGGAAAGATTACAAATATGTAGAAACAGAAGTTACCCTTGGTTTGCTAACCTCCATCTGACATTTAATGGATCTTGAACAGCACATGCAAAAGGCTACTTTTGACAGAAAAAGAGCCAAACCTTCCAAGTGAAGTTAAAAAACCCATCCAACATCATAGTTTAAGTATATCCTATAGCAGTTCATCTTTCTTTTTCAGCCATTTTATAAAGTTTGTGTAGGCATCCTCTACCTCCAGTTTTCTAGACAAATCCTTAGGAGAATGTACCATTTCATACTATTCTTTTGCTCAGAGATATGAATCCTTTTAGAGATGTGGATTTCCCATCCTTCCTGGTATTTAGAAAAATCCCAGAAGTAGTAACTCACGATTTTCATTACTGGTCAGCAATATTCTGTTTCATTAGCACAGCTACAGAGAAGAAAGATGAGAACCAGCAAATAATTTATTTCTCAGCAGGCAGAGCGGCAACTCCATAAACATCTTGTGAAACGCAGGACCAAATTGTTAACAACCCCCCTCCCCCGCAAAAAATAATCAATTTCCCCACACATGGAATGTGGTGCTACAATCACTTCAGCACCAAAATAAAAATAAAAAATTCAGCCTGCACTCTTTATCTTCATCATGGAGGTGCCATTCAGATTCTTTCCTGTCCAGCAACCATCTCTTTGACACAGCTTTTTTGAAGGAGCATTTTTTTTACGTCACTGCAGCACGACTGGCATACTGAACACACTACAGAATCTTTCAGCTTCGACTAGAATTCTCATCTGACTGGCACCTCCGTCATCAGCTGTTTTGTTTATTTTTTAAATTCATAATGCCAATCCACTAGCCTCCCATAGTAAAGACTGTTTGTCATTAATCATACTGCAATGCAGTGAAAGGACACTGAAGTCCCAAGGCGAAGCGAGTACTACTGTATACCTAGCAGCAGAGATTACTTGGGCATGTGTTATCTCTAATGCTACTAGAATCTGGTATTTAGAACTATGCAGACTGAGGAATCAGGACAGCAAGAAAGGCAAATATATCTTCCCAGAAAATAGACAAAGGGGACCCTTGAGAGAAGATTCTCCTCTCCCCTATTGCTGTACCATTTTCCACAGGTTTGGCATCTTTGCTGCTCTGTATGTGGTCTTTGGTCAAACTAGAATTATGTTTCTGATATAATGGCCCAAAGTCAGCTCTGGAGTAAAGAGATGTAATTTGGCCCTACATTATATCACAGTGTAAACCTGCTTGGAAGTTAGAAAATCAAATTCCAATTAAAAATCTATTAGAACTATCTATTAATCTCTGTGCATATTAACAAATCTCTCTCTCACACACACACACTTTCAATCTCAAAATTTAAATGCAACAAACAACAAATATTAAGATTTTAGCAATGATATTGTGATACCCATTAAGAATCCCTAAGGAGGGTAAATTTTGTTACAAAGCTAGTAAATTCATATTCCACTGTGTCTCTTAAGTGTCTTCTTCAGGACCACTGTGAGTGAAACTTGAATTACAGTCTTTGAGCAAAGTCTGAGACTAGTTGATAAACAGGAAAAAAAAAGTATAGACCCACTTTCAATTTTTTATATACTCAGTGTTCGTCTGCATGTGCAGTTTATTAATGGCTACAGAAAGACTGCAGGTGAAGGGCTCAATCCTGTACCTAATTTTCTCAACTGTCTGGGGTTCATAACCTCAAACAGCCAGGTAAATTGATGCACAGCAGCAAGTAACCCTGAAGAAGATTATTCTGTGAAAAAGAAGGGAAATCACCATCCTTTTTGGAAGATAGGGGAAAAGGAGGAAGAGAAAAGGTGTAAATTAATTCCCTGAAACACTGCTCCATCCCTGAACAGCCCTAACCCTATCTGAACACTCCTTTTTCCCCACATAGGGTTGCAGGAGTTATTTTACGGTTCCAGTAAGAGGAGAGGGAAGAACTAGAAACAGGCTCCTTAACCTTTTTATAATAAACCATTTCACTATTCTGCAGGGGATTGTGAGGTTTGCTATGTGGCAATCTTCATTCTTATAGCCAAACTGCTCAGGAGACAAAATATTTTCACTAGTCTCTGCACTTCAGAGGTTACCTGTTTGTAAACATAGACATTAAGGAGAAGAAATCAACCTAGTTGCCTCCACTAGGGGCTGCTGCAACCACAAGAAGGATAGGCTATGACTACAGCTGCCAGCTGTAAAAGAGCCAGAAGTCATTGTCAGAACCTACCACAGTAGCCACTGGAGTCACAATAAGCTGACTAGGTCACATATATGTGGGTTTGTTCTTTGAGGTCTTATTCCTCCCATCACACTGATCCATTTTACCTATGGCACTTAGTTCTGATAGCAAAGGGAGTTAAAAATCTATACTACCCATTTAGTTTATCAAAATCTAAATTATTAGAATCTGTAGAACAAATTGAAAGGGCTCATACAAACAAATTTAAGAATAAAATCAAATCAACACACATCTGCAGTGTGTCTAGGACTCACTCCAAGACAGTAATTCAAGATAACATTGCAGTGTCAGAGACTTTGGAAAATAAATCCAGGGTCTCCATCTCCGCATTAGGTTTAAAGAAGGAATTTGAAGTAGATAATCTTATTGCATTGAATTTTCTTTAAAACAAGAAAATAAGTTTTTTTGCATACAAATGTGACAGTTTGGGACTATGCCTGGGTCAAACTGTGAATGCCACGGTTTGAGAATGCCGTTTTGTGACTATAAACTTCATTGCGACTTTTGATTTGCAGAGTAACCTCCCTGCTGCTTCAAGACACACAGATTATGGTGAAAACTAGTCTAATCTAGACACGGTCGGTAAATTCTGGATAGCGTGTGCTCATACTAGGGAGTCAGCTGAGTTTGGTTCTGAGATACCACATCATATTGTGATGAAGAAATAAACAAGCTGGAACAGAGGAGTACTCTAGAAATATAAAACTTTGCTTCTTCACTGTAAGTACCCAACGGTATTTACGTATTATACCTCATAGCTTTTGTTTTAATATGACTCACTTCCTCTAAAAATAAGCCTTGATTTACTAAAACCCAGGGTAACTTTAAGACTGCTGCACAGGAAGGGGAAGTAATAGCCATAGAGAGCGCTTATACCTCATAAGATCGGCATTCTGCTTTTTGGTGTCTGGGGAATGCACCTATCATGCAGATTCACTCATGTGGAGCCAAGGAGCCCCAGATGGTAGCCACCTCCTAATGCAGCCCTTCTGTCAGTTTTCTCCCGAATAGTGTTTCAGTCCTTTCCGATCTTTCTTCTACTGCATCATAAGCTAGAAAATGGTAATTTTTAAATTATGTGGCATCTTAACCAAAAAGTAAATTATACATCTATTTTTGTATCTGCATAATCATATTATACACAGGCCACCGCTTAAAAACCCCGAGCCTTAATATCTAGGACCCTATCCTGTGGTGTGCTGAGCCCTCAATCCCTACTGAACCCAATTAAAGTTGAGGATGCTTTGCACCTCAGAGAATAGAGCTCTTACATTCTTGCAATTTACTGAGTTCTAAGCTGATATTATTGTTTGCTCTTCACTCAACAGGACAGCATGCAGTAGTACAATATGTGGGTAGAAAAGTCTGAAGCAGGGGCCAAGAGCCCTTGCTGTCATTCAACTCAACCACAATGCAAAGGGACTCTCTTGTTAGTTTATTTAAAGAAGGGAATTCCCCAAAGTTCAAAGTGAGAGCCTCCTGGTCAAATTGAGTTAAATTTATTGCATAATACTGGTTAGTTTTCTATACTGTCTCATTAAAGCAGGCAGCCCACAACCTCCTAATTTCCACACACTGTTGGGTAAAGCACTCTAGTAAAGGTCAGTTTTAAGTTTTCTTAGCAGAACCTCGCTCCACCCACCCATATTGTCTGCAGAATGACAGAAGCAATGACCTGGATAACATATGCTAGAAAACCCATATAGCATACAACCAGGTGCCATACAATAGGGCTCTGTTTGACTTGCTACCTAATTCTGAAATTTATTTTGATGTGCTCTTTTAGGCAATGTAGTAATTTTTACCTTCTAACAATTAAAGTCCGAGTGTACATGAACTGATCACAATTGTTTTTCCACTTGACTTCCTGCACCCCTTATCAGCAACTTCAACAAGGGGACTGTGTGTTACATACCTCGTGTTGAATTTAACAAAACAAGCCCAAACAATCCCCTGAGGAGTCATTATACCTTTGTCTATAGCAACCTGCAACACTATCACCACCACATTGTGTAAATTTGTCTGATTATTTAGCACGTTCTTTATAAATTCACAAAAAGTTTCAATTCAGGCTCAAGCAATAGTGATAATAGAAACCTTCTAAAGAAACTCAGCATTTTAAAATATAAACATCTTCCCAAAACCTTCATCAGAAAAGGTTGCAAATGCAGCTCTTAGCAAACAAAATAAATGAAATTGGCATGGATCCATTAGCTATGCTTCTTAGTCAATATATCATGGGAAAGTGGAATTAGTAGTATTGACACTGTTTAGTGTCCAGAATACTTCTGGATCTGTCAATCTTTGAAATAAAAAGAAAATTCTATACAAACCCAAATCAGTTTTTGTTGTGTTTTTCTTGTCACACAATCAAAAATACGCTAGTTACTTTCCTTTTTATCCTACTCCCTTTACCTATGTAAATCTAGTAAAGCAGATGTTCAAAAGTATTAACTCCTTGACAGTGCAGCATTCATTACTGGTAAAGGGTTTCATTCTGGAAAACAAATTAGCCTCAAAAGGGTTAACCGTGTCTCTAAAAGCTGAAACAGTGCAGTGTCTTTGTTTCAAACACAGTCCACAAGTGTTGCCAGTAAAATAAAACAGAACCAATCTGTTTCAGACACTATATTTCTGGCAAGGTTTCCATACTCATTTACTTTAAACGTTATTAGTTTTTAGTCAACATTATAAGAGTATGTCAACATTTGTCATGGCAGAAAGCCCAAAATTATGATTAGTCGGCTACTGGTTAAATTGGACCACGATTAAAAAGTTCTAATAAACATTCTGGAGTTCAGCCGAAAACCACATTCAAGTTCTGTTCCACAGGATATTACAAATACTTAACCTTCACCAAAATTAAACACACTCACACGGTACAATAGGTTCTCTCTCAGTATAGCAAATATTTCACCTGACAGTAAATTAAGTCATGCCTAGGCAGTGTTTATGCTGGTTTAGAAATTTAAAAGTAGCTGTTCCTTGTGAAAACAGAATTAACTCTTCAATCAGTAAGAGCAGATGAGCTAACTCTAGGGCCCTATCTAGGCAGCAGAACTGAAAAATGAGCTCCACAACAGCAGAAGCATTGACTGATTGGATGTTCTAACCCATACAATTCTCAGGGCTGATCTGCACTACAAAGTTAGGTCAACGTAGCTAAGTTGCTCTGGTGAGTGAAAAATTTACACTCCCGAGAGACATACAGTAGTTAAACTGACCTAAGCCCTGGTATAGACACCATTAGGTTGACAGAAGAATTCATCAGAGGTACCCGCTTCTCAGAGAGGTGCATTTACTACAGCGACAGAAGAACCCCTCCTGTCACAAGCATTATACTATAGCAGTGCCACTGTAGCATTTCTAGTATAGATGTACCCTCAGTAACCAATGGGAATCCTTGGATCAAGCATAGAACTCTCAGTGGTTTCCTGAGCCTTGAGAGCCCACTTCTGGTATATTTTTATTAGCTGCAGATTTACCTTTGCCTCCCGATAGCTTAGAAATATTCCAAATTTAAGTAGTGTTAACTCTTGTAGAGCTGTAGGAAGCAGGGGCTGGGGGAGAGTATGTACTATAAATGCAGCCTGAGATATTGTTACAGCTATTAGGAACCTATCCTTAATTGCCTACAAAAATCCATCCCAAATCATAGGAAATATTCAACCTGAAAGCACTGCCAAGAAAAGGAGAGGGAGACTAAGAGGAGAGATTGAACTCACAATGTAATTAATCCATATGATGCATGGACACAGATGCCTTGATTATCAGCTAAACTGCACCCATGGAGTCTCTCTGATAGAAGGAACTCTGGTTCTTTCCTACAAAACCACTGGTTAGCACCACTTGAAACCGCGCCCCCCCCCCCACTTGTGGTAGTAGTAGGTCTGTTATCCTCGCATAAGAAGATAGAAATAGCCATACTGGGTCAGACCAATCATTCATCTAGCACAGCATCCTGTCACTGACAGTGGCCAGATGCTTCAGAGGAAATCAACACAACAGGACGATTTGGAATGATCCATCCGCTGTTGTGCAGTCCCAGCTTCTGGCAATTGAGGTTTAAGGACACCTGGAGCATGGGATTGCATCCCTGACCATCTTCGTTAATAGCTATTGATGGATCTGTACTCCATGAACTTATCTAAATTCTTTTTTAACCTCGTTATACTTTTGACTTTCAGAGAATCCCATGGAAATGAGTTTGACAGGTTGGTTGTGCATTCGGTGAAGAATTATTTCCTTGTTTGTTTTAAACCTGCTACCTATTAGTGTCAGTGTTCACACATAATGAACCAGTAAATTACAATAATCCAGAGTCAGCTGAACTTGAGTACGGAGTTACACAGCAGGGGTTCTCAAAGTTTTTCTTTCTGAGGCTCTCCTCAATATGTTATTAAAAACTCCACAGCCCCGCCACAATTACTGTTTTTCTGCATATAAAATCGAGGGCCGGTGTTAGGGAGCAGCAAGCAGGGCAATGGCCTAGTGCCCCCACACCACAGGGGAGGCCTGCAAAGATAAGTTGCTCAGGTTTCAGTTCAGCCTCAGGTGACAGGACTTGGGGCTCTGGGCTTCAGCCCCGCATCACGGGGCTTCGACTTTCTGCCCTGGGCCCCAGTGACTGTACCACTGATCCTGCTTGGTGGACCCGTGGTACCTGCTCGTGGGCCCCCAGACTCCTTGTTGAGAATCACTGTTATAAAGGATGGTGTGGGGAGCTACAGAGGAAGGTTGGTTAGCCGGGTAAAAGAGGTGGAGGAACAGCTTTAGCAGAAAAAACAAATCAGTGGCAGGGCAGGGGTTGAAACACATCATCATTCCTTCACCACCAGGAACTAGGCCCCATCCTATAGGAGCTGTTGCCCCATCAGCATCTCGAAAATCATGGATCTGGAATCCTTAAAGGAGGCAGCAGTTATAAAAGATCCTGAATACAAATACATCTGGGCCCAGTATCAGGATATCTGGGTCTAAGAATATTGTTACAGGACAGAAGGTATAAGGACTTGCAGAGGAAGCCAGAAGATCCTGGAAAAGGAGGACAGTAACTGGGTGGGGAGAGAACAAGCATCCCTCATGCCAAAAGGTCTTTCCAAAAGCTATTTCAGTCCCTTTTCCGTAGTAATGAGCCTCAGATTGACTCACCCACCATCTCTGAGCCTAAGCTCTGCCCATCAACCTCCCTCCCATAAGAAAGTGGTGCACTCTCTTTACAAAGAGTTATTTTTATACATATAAAATGCCCAAATAAACTTCATCTAATTTCAATTAAAACAAAGTTTAAAAGACAGGCAGAGCAGTGTCAAACTTAATTAATGAGGGGTGCAGCCAGGAATTCCTGTGTTTCAGTGCTGGCTTTGCCATTTACTTGTCTTGTGATCTGATGCACGTCATTTAATCTTGGTTTCCCCATCTGTAAGACAAGGATAATAGTACTCCCTTACCTCACAGAGTGTTGTGCAAATGAATTTGTATCTGTCCAGTGCCTTGAGGATCAACTGTGCTACATTAAGTACTAAACAAATATTTTGGTTTGCTTTTGAAAAAAGTACAACTACAGCTTACTTTTGTTAAAAATTTGTACTGCTGTTTGTAACAGCTTCAGAGAAAACCAATAAAAGATTCCAGAGAAGACAAGAATTGTGTTTGTAACAAGATGAAAGAAAAAAAATCTGGTTACTCTTGAGCTAAACTATTTATATTACAAAAGGCCAAAGGGCCATATTTGATTTCTAGAATAAAACAGCATAGTAACGTCACTGAGGCTCTTTTCTACATATAGTACTCTTACTGCATAATATGGTAAGCAATTTCAATGTTTTTATAAAGCCTTCATATAGTCAAAATTTGCCTGTGGCACAGTTTAGAAGCTGGTTGGAAGACTTGCACTTTAACTCTCATTCTAGGTGAGCACTGCCATGTCCAGTGCTGCACATATACTCCATTTTATTTATAAATTAGGCACTTGAAATTTGTGCACATTCACTAGTGCACTGCCTCTGCTTAAAATATTTTCAGAGTGGGCCTATCGCATACACAAAAGTGATCATTATGGGCCTGATCAAGAGTCCACTGAAGTCAATAGATGACTTTACACTGAATTCATTCAGGCCCTACACAGCAGCTACACTTAGAGATAGATGTCTTCTACTGTTAAAAAAGGTCCTATACAGAACAAAAAGGGCTGCCCGTCACTATAGGAAATGTTGCCCCTCAGAAATTATAAGAGCATATGCCATGGCATGCAAAGGATATCCAAGCTACATCAGTATTGATAGGTGACATAGTTATACTGTCAACTGCCTTCCAAATGCTAATAAGCATTTCTGTCCTCTAAGGTGTCCCAAAAGGGTTAGTTCAGTGATAGACTGAAGGAGGTTAGCCCATGGAGGATTCTAAGTGACCCACATTAAAATTCTGTTACCAAATTGAATGGCAGGTTAGAGTGATTTCTCTGTCTCCACTGGACTTAATCCCAACCTCTGCAAACTGCTAGATCTGAAAAAATGTAAGTGTTATTACTAATTGTATTATGGTAGTACACGGGGATGCCAATCAGGAGAGGGGTCCCATTGTACTAGGTGCTGTACAAACAAAGTAGGAGGAGATTCCCTTCACTGAGTGGCTCTCATTCTGACTCACTGGGCTTGGAAGTTACAAATATTTTTAAAATGTGTTTTTTTTTCTTTCCAATGCATAAGACAATACGTAGTACCTGAAACTTTTAAAATACATCCAGTGGGAGAATACCCCCAAACCTCACTGCAGAGTCTCAGTCCTCACCTTCTGTTTTAGAGTTCACAAGCTAAACAATGCAATATATGCAGTAAGCATTTAGGAACAAAGTATAAACATTTCTAACAAAGTACACCTAATAGGAGTTGGACGGTCGAGCAATGCAGTGTCCTCATTTGTGACCGAGAAAGCATTTTTGTGTAAATAAAACAGCTCATACCAGTCCCTGACCCTTCTTTGTGAGCACACGAGCCCCTAGGGTATAGATTTATCACAAAGTAAGGGGAACTATTTGTGGGAGCCCCTTGTTAAAATGTTGGCACTACATAACTGGTTTTGGTCCTTGACCTTTTACCCTTTCTTGTCTGACTGCACTTCTGTCTTGAACCTCAGTCACTCCATTCACTCTGATGTCGCTCAGTCTACTCAAAGGACTTCAGTGGGAGTTTTGTCTGCAAGGAGTGTAGGATGGTGCCCCTAGCATTTAATTTGCTTTATTTAATACATCAAGTCCTCACTGTATGTAAATATACAGTCCCAAGCAAGCTGAAGGTTTCACAATGAAAAGTTATTTTTATGGACAACTGCAGCACAGTGTGGCAGGGCCCCCTTAGCTTCTGTCCCTGCTAGGCTCACAAAGTCACTCTGGGGTTTGTTACCACTGGTGCACTTTATACTCTGGCTTGTTCCCACCACCTTTTCACCACATACAAGTAACCCTTCACCATCTGCAGGCAGGAGGGAGGGGAGAGCTACCTCCTTACTTCCATTCCCTGCCTTTTTCCTTTTCTCCTGCTTTCCTCTGGCTTCCTTCCCCAGAGGCTTTTATGCAGCTCCAGACTAATTACTGTAAGTAGTAGATGTCTCTGCCTCCCCAATTAGAGCAGGCTGGAGGTAACCTGGCCCTAATTTGTTCCCTTAACGAGGAGCGGGCGTGACAGAGGGCTGGATCTGCAACCCTTCGCCCAGCTCCTTGTCACAACAACAAATTTTTAATTTTTACCATTTGTTGAAAGAACAGAAGAGCTGCAGATTAAGCTAGGAAACAATGATGAAAAGGATCCTCATATTTTAAGGACTGTTCTTTTAAAAATTAAATTGCTGAATTTCAAGTCTTCAAAAGAAAAGTGGTGGGAAAAAGTTAAAAAGCATGTTCAAGAGAACCATTTTGCAGAAAGTCTCTTACATAATTTGAGCACAATTTGTGCAAAAAGCCTGAAGCTTATTTCAATACTTACGGACTTCCTTACCACGACCCCAAGACAAAGGATCTTCCTTTGTTCTCTTTAGAACACTGTTAGTAATTTTCAGGCATATCTCACGTGTTTTAATGTTGAGTCAAGAAAGTTGATGCAACACAAAGGCCAATAGTGCTAAATAAAAAACAACTCCGATTCATTTTGAAGTTAGCATGTCATTGCTTTTTACCCTTTTACACTTTACTGGTCAGATCCCAAAACCCATTGCCCTGTGATCAGGTCTAGCAAATCCACCACATCCAGGAAGAACTCAAGGAACAACTAGCGGAGGCAAAGGAGTCCTACAAACAACATGTGGACCGCAAAAGACAGAAGGGGCAGAACAGGGGTGGCCAACCTGAGCCTAAGAAGGAGCCAGAATTTACCAATGTACATTGCCAAAGAGCCACAGTACTATGTCAGCAGCCCTCGTCAGCTCCCCACCCCCCACTCCCAGCACCTCCTGCCCACCGGCAGCCCTGCTGATCAGTGCCTCCCCCTCCCTCCCTCCCCACTCTTCTCAATAGGCTGTTTCGTGCCGTGCAGGAGGCTCGGACGGGGAGGAGCGAGGCCATGGCAGGCCCAGGGGTGGGGGCGGAGTCTGGGGCAGAGCCAGGGGTTGAGCAGTGAGCACTCCCTGGCACATCAGGGCCGGAGCTACAGGAGCCAACTGTCCAGAGTCGGTGCCTATACAAGGAGCTGCATATTAAACTTCTGAAGAGCTACATGTGGCTCCACACCAGCAGATCATCCCATAAACTAGATCACCAATATCTCATACAGTTTCAAATTTGCCAGCTAATTAGTACTGTCCCCATTAAACTCTGCTTGCACAGGTCACTCAAAATACACTGCATTTGCCACACTTCTATGAAGGGCTTCTGAAGAGAGAACACATTTCCAAGCTGAATGCAACCACTCTCTGACACCTACGCAGGTTCAGGTCCATGAAGACCCCATGATCAAGCAGGTAAATTATGCTCTTCTTTGAGTAATTGCACATGTGCATGCCACTGTAGGCATGTGCAGATCCTGAGCACAGTTGCCAGAAATTTTTCCCCTCAGTGGTACCCATGAGGGCGGCTCAAGTTTCCTCTGGTGCCACATGCTCATAGCACTGGTGTAAAGGGCCCAGCTGACCCTGCACCCCCACAGTTCCTTCTTACCGCCCATGACAGTTGCTTGGCAAGTTTTCTCAGTGATCTTAACTTTCCTATAATTGTATATAGTTTAGTTAATTAGAAATAGTCATTTTAGTGTAGTTTGTGTACATCTGTTAGTTAACGGAGTTTTGGCTATTACCCCATGTGGAGGCATGCCTTGGTCACCAGGTTTCAAGCCCTGTGCCTCCTGCAACAAGGCTATGCCCCTGAGCAACCTCCACAGTAGCTGCCTGAAGTGCTTGGCAGACGCTCACGTTGAGGACAGCTTCCAGATCTGCATGAAAAAGGACCAGGAGGCCAGACTGAAGTTTATGTATAGAGGCAGCACTGAGACCTTCCTCCGAGCCCAGCTGGTCGGATTTGGGAACGAGAACCTCAGTGTCCCAGAGAACAGTCCTAGGAACCAACAAACCATTTACACGCCCCTGATCTAATAGAAGCTTTCCACAAAAGCAACTGAAAAAAAAAAAAAAAAAAGAGAGAGACTTGCCTGGAAATACGATAGGGTCACCAATGGGGAAAATATGGTGTGACATAAGGAGCAGAAAGTCTAAAACCTGGGTCTGCAGATTCCCCAGGTAGAGACAGCCTCCACCTAGCAGCCCTGGTTGTGGAAATACTCAGCAGGTCATGAGCCTCAAGAGCCCATATACACGCGACTTGCCACTCATGGAGGGCCTGATTGTGCTCAGGAATTGCAAAGGTCCTGCCAATCTATCCTCACAGAAAGAAGTCACACCAGTGATTTGGAAATTACTAGTATAAGTTATGTTCTTTTATAAGGTTAAACCAAGTGCATACAGAAATCCTATCATGCAGCTATGCCAATTACATTATTTCTTACAGATCAGTCCTGCTGCTAGGATATAGTCCCAATATCTGGTTAGTAATTCTAACAACTAAAGTTCTTAGTGCTCCATTATTCAGCACCAGCCTCTGCTGGGGATGCATGATATAACCTCCTGAATTCCCTTCCAAGCCTATATTTCTATTATTCAATTTGGTAACACATTGCTATACCAAATAAGGCATGCAGAGGGGATATCTAATATTGTTTTTTGGTGACTTTACAAATGGGTATCCATGAAGACACTAGGGTAAAAATGAGGGAGGAAATAAAGATTTACATAACTATTTTGAAAACAAACTTTTATAGTTGTTGGGATGTGCTATCTGTACTCTCAAAGTCCTCTTGTAGATCTACTTGCAAAACTCTTGATAAACTGCCATGTAGACATGTCCTCAAACAACACTGTTCATACTGAACAACTATATTGTTCAGGCACTGCTGTTAATAAAAACCTCATCATCAGCCATCACCTGCCATAGCATTATATTATTCTCTGACAGGCAGATTATGCTTCTTTGGGCAAATTACTCTCTTTTTTACAAGGGTAATTGGTGGTGCTTGACATTGGGCACACTAACATCTGCCTCTGGGCTCAGTCATTTACAGGCATGATATTGGATTTCTCATCTATGTGAAGAACATACAGATTTGTTTATTATTTAAGACCACAGATCCTAAGTAGGTTAATTCCATATTGACAAAATGCCTTGCAGACAATGGCATGGCTGATTTAGTTGTCTTCAACTATATTTAGCTAAAACAGAGTTAGTTCTGACTGACTTTCCTTTTGGCTCTATGCCTCAATTCCTGATAAAAATATACTCAGTTAATGATTTCCACGAAGGGAAAGCGTGGTCTTTGATTCTGAGCTGCCCTTTGAACACATTGCTCACCACATTATTAAGATTTTATGTTATCATTTGAAAAACCACTGCACCATGTTTATCCTTGTTGGGATCCAAAAACATTGTTCAGTCTTTTATCTTTTCCAGACCAGACTCTTGTAATGCATTACTTGCCTGTTTATCAAATAGATGGATTAACAAAGTTCAGCTTGTACTGAACTGATCTGCCAGTATACTATACTACATGGAAAATAACCAGGAACATATATTCTTGTTCTTGATCCTTTTGCACTATTTATTCATAAAATCAAATGACTTTTAAAGATTCTGCTGTTGAACTACACCACTCTATATGGCCAATGCCAAGTACCAGTCACAAAGAGGCAAATGCTGATTGGGTAGCTGATGGAGCATTTTGTCAACAGTCTCCAAATTTTGTAACAAACAACATAGTATTTTAAATTTGTAGGATATTGCAGTTTCCCTGTTTCTAAATAGGAAAGAAAAACCAAACATTTGCTTTGTTCTGATTTTTCTTATGAATCCTTACAGTTTAAGTCTCTTAATGTATTCTGCCAACAATTACAGGCCTTAAGTTTTTGGTTGTCACTTGAATCTAATGTCAACCTGGCTTGAAAGGAACAGCAGCAGTAAAATTAATTTCTGACAAGAAAGCTTTGCCCCAGATCTTATCCTCTCTTCCTCCTTCTCAGAAGGTCAGACATAACTTAATATTCTATAAATGGAAAATATAAATAGCTTACTGGTATCATTTAGATTTCTTTTAAATTCTGTTTATTACAGCCCTGCTTTTGTTTTCAGTATATGAAAATCAAGTTAAGATGTGATTTACATACAAAGATAGTGCCTCTTGAGAAGCACTCTTACCACCTATTGTGCCCCAAAACATTGTTCAAATCCTAATCAGCAATCATGCAAGATCAATTTCAGCTGGCACAGCCTCAGTGAAATTAACACACAGACATGAAATACTCTCTTCTCTATTCTGTGAATAGGATTTACATTCAGCAGAATTCATTAATGACATGATACCAAAGGGCAAGCCTTGACATAAAGTGGACACTAATACCATCTCACTCGAAAGTATTTTGCTTCCAGAGATGCCATGTATCCACAATGGCATCCTAAAGTGAGACTAACTGCATGAACATAGAAGATAAAGCCTATTGTACCATAGTCTGGATATAAAAGTGGGAGTGATGTCTTTATCCACAGCAGAGATAGCATTCATATTTGCAAGAAGCAAGCAAAACTTTGGTTTTCTACTTACGCAAGTTCTAAACTGCCAGAAGAGTGGAAGTATTTTCTCTTTGACCAGGATCTATTTCAGAAAGGTGGAGACTAAGACACGGGAGCAATAGGTGTTGGTTTATTTGTTTGAGTGGGTCCCACAGTAGCATCAGAATCTCAGGAACTGTGATATTAATCATTGAGCCTACTGTGAGCTCTGAAGTATATGGTCTCCATGCAGCCCCTTGTCTTACTTATGCTTAAGATCAACCTCCAGAATATGGAGAGAAAGAGCAGTGACATCCATACTTTCCAGTTAGAGTCTTCCTTAGCTCCCATAATGATCATTCCATTGATGTGTGTACGCTCATATAACATAGTATCAGAGGGGTAGCCGTGTTAGTCTGGATCTGTAAAAGCAGCAAAGAATCCTGTGGCACCTTATAGACTAACAGACGTTTTGGAGCACGAGCTTTCGTGGGTTGAATACCACACTTCATCAGATGCATGGACTGCAACATTTTCCAGGGGCAGGTTATATATGCAAAGCAAGCTAGAATAATAGGTTACGTTGCAACAGGAATGTGATGGAGGCCCTGCTCTAGCAGTTGAGGTTGTGAAAACCAAGGGAGAGAGAAACTGGTTCTGTAGCTTGGCAAGTCATTCAGTCTTTGTTTAATCCTGAGGCTTGATTGGTGTCTCAATTTGCAGATGAACTGAGCTCAGCAGTTTCTCTTTGAAGTCTGTCATGAAGTTTTTTTTTGCTGCAGATGGCTCACCTTTAGGTCTGCTATAGGTGGTTCAGGGAGGTTAAAGTGTTCTTTTCTTACAGGTTTTTTGTATTAATTGCCGATTCCTAATATCTGATTGTGTCCATTTATCTTTTCCGGTTGTAGAGACTGTCCAGTTGGCCGATTGTTACATAGCGCAGAGCGCAATATGCTGGCATATGATTGCTATATTAACATGGTGGACATACAGGTGAATGAACCGGTGATGTATGTGGCTGATCTGGTTAGTCCTGTGTGGCAGAGTTGGCATTCTGAGGATTTTGTTTGCATGGGATTGTTCCTAAGCTAGGCTACTTATGGTGGCGGTGTGCAGTTACTGGTGAGAATATGTTTCAGGTTGGCAGGTTGTCTGTGGGCAAGGACTGGCCTGCCACCCAAGGCCTCTATAACATAGTATTACAGCATTACAAAAGTATATTAAAATTCATTAAATTGTTCTTGGATCCTTAGCCCTTATTCTGTTACCTGGTTTATAGTTCTTAGTTTTACTCATAGCTGGAAAGAGACAGAGGTTTTGACTGGTTTTGTTACCCTGTTATCCCCCCTCCTTTTTTGTCTAGTTATTCCCCTCATGTTCCCTTCCACATCTATAACCAGGAGAGACTGTTATGCCCATGGGACCAGGATAGAAGGCATACGAAGGAAAAGTACTACTTCCTTGGCATGCTCTCCTCTTTCTCTATTCCCCTATGGGACTCCAGCTCTACAGATAGGACGGCGAAAGGGTTTAAAGATTGCTCTCAATTTATTTTCTTGAAGAGCAGGTAGCAAACTAGAGAAAAGGAAGAAGAATGGAAAAGCCAGCTGGGGGTATAAAAATACATTAATTTTGTTCATGGTCATCTTGCTGGTCTGTGCCAGAGAACGGGAAGACTCCGTAACTTGTGTGGGAGCAGACCAAACACAGAAAGAATGTTGGATAGTAGTTATGTCAGATCAGACTAGTGGTCCATTTACTCCAGTATCACATCTCAGAGTCAATAGTACTGATGATTAAGAGAAAGGCACAAGAAACCCTGCAGTTGGCAGTTACAGTATAACCTGCTAACAGCAAAGTTTCCTTCTAATCCTATTTAATAAAGGTTGGTTTATTCCCTGAAAAGTGTCAGTTGATATTCCTTCCAAAACTCATTCTCATGCTCCTACTCCTTGCTTTGTGATTACAGATGATCCCATTATCCATATAAATGTTGACCTTTTTTTAAATCCTGCTTAGCTCTTGGCCTTAGTGATATCTTGTAGCAGTGAGTTCCATAAGCAAATTGTGTTGAAAGTCAATCAAAGGAACATTTTTTCAACTAGCTGCTTTTCAGCTCTATTGACTGTCCCTTTGTTCTTGTATTATGAGAAAGTGTTGAGAGAAGTGCCTGACCTAACTTGTCTACACTACTCATTTTGTGTATCTCCTCTCTAAAATTAAAGACCCAATCTTTTCAGCCTTTCTACATGCAGAAGCTCTTCCATTTCTCTAGTTGCTCTTGTTGCCAATCTCTGAATCTAATTTTTTCCTGTAGATGAAGTAGTGTTCTTGGCTAGTCAGTCTAGGGGGGCGGGGGGTTTGCCATTAACATATATAATTTTTCTATATTATTCTCCATTCTACTCCTTAGTCATACTAACATTTTGTTTGCTTTACAATAGATTTAATAGCAACTCCACTTGATGGACATTTCCAAACTGTCCTCAGAATCCCAACATTGTTATTTTTCACCTACATCTTCTGTTTACCATTGACTTGCTGCATGATAGTGGACAAGTTACTTAACCTAACACGACAAAAGAAAAACTAAGTTTATTCCGGAAAATGCCAATACTGAGCAGCTATTTTCTCTGTATACTGTAACTCCAAGGTAAAAAGTTATGTATCACAAAGAACAAGTTTCACCATCTTAAAGATTACTTATGAAAAGAAGAAATAGTTTTACCCGAACAGTAGACAATCTTAAACACCTGAGGGAGGGGTTTGTAAATGAGTTTGAGATAGTATCTTTAGAGCAGACAGCATAGAGAGTAAAAGCATTTTATATGCATCTTTTATACTTCAATTCATACAGTAAGTACATTTTTGACTAATTAGAGTGACAGGTAAAATATTACATACAGACATGAAATATATTCACTGCACTAAAATACACACTTATTTTACACATACACAAAACCGTATACATGCACACATGGAGTCATACAGAACTTATTGGTATTTTACATGTTCACAAAAAGTGTTAAAATAATGTTATTCAGATGTGGGGAATGTTTACATGGACATGTGAATTCTGACTTTAAAAACACCTCCATCAAAAAAACCTATTCAGAAGGCAAAGTTTATGCAAGTGTAGGGTGACAAACAAGCTTCATGTCAGCAAGTAACACCAAGCAATAGCTTTTCAAGGCTAAGCATTCACACTTTTACAGCTAGCTGCTTTGCTAATGCAGTAATACAAAATAATGGTAGAAGGCGCCCAATAGCCTTGGTTAGATTCACTGTAAATGCTATGAGAGACAGCTTAACCACAGAGCTAGGTTGAAAAACTTTAAAGGAATGGGCTGCATGTCTATTCCTGTAAATGCTTTCCCCAAAGTGTGTGCAGGTGGTGGTGTTTTTTAAACCCATCCTTATGACTGGGGGAGCAGAGGGGACAGATTTTCTCAATGTTGTATAACAGGACCAACAAAAGGGTGTTCAGCAAATGCTGCTTTATTTCCCCCCCCGCCCCCCACAATGCTGCAAGTCTGCTGTAGTCGAAGCAAACAGCATTTTTCAGACTGGCAGCATAAGGAGCATTTTCTTGTTTATATAAAAAAGTTAAATAGAAGAATATAAATCTAGGACAATTCACCAGATCAAGATTAAAGCTATTGCATTTCATAATCAGTCACATCTATTGAAAGATATATCCCTATGCTCTAGGCTTTTGTTTGAATATACAGTAGTTAAGATTTTACTCTCTTTGAAATTTGATAGTTTTGCCTATGGTAAAGATTATATACCACCAGTTAAAAAAACAGGTTCCAACTTTTATTTTAAATGCATATTTAATTTGACAATTTTGCTTCTTTATACAAAACTGCACAGTCCCATAATAAAAATAAAAAATTAAGATACATTTACTTAGTATTAGTAAATGAGCTCTGAATTAACACAAAACATTTTGCAATATGGGTGACAATGGGGATTATGAGATTTCATGGTTCACAAATAATTAAAACAGCACTACATAAACAAGCAAGGGTTTCCTGTACTTAGAGTTTCCTGACTTGGTTAATTTGCTCATAATAGCAAATATTATTCTATTATGTGTATATTTTCTAAAATGCCCCTAAATATCTCAACTGTAATAATGTCAAATACTCACACATATAAAAGTATGCTGACAAGTACAATAAAAGTAAAGTATGTTCTTATTGGCTCTTAGCCTACACAAACTGTTTAAACAAGGTGACATCGCTGGACTTCTTTCAGATTGGTTGAGTTCAACTGACTATTGGAAGCAATCATCTTTGATACATTCATACTAAACATGTACAATTTAGCAATCTACCTTCAAATTACTATGCAAACAAGCCTAATGAAAATACCTATTTTAAGTGATAAGAGCCCAAGGACAAGTTTTTCTCCCCCTTCCTCCAGCTGGACTTAATCCTTAGAGTCACTAGTCTCTTTGCCAAATAGGCATACAGACAAGACTAAACATTACTCTGGGGTAGCAAATATTGGAGTATTAAATGAACACTATCTGTGTTAAATTCACACCTTTTGCAACACTTAGCAAACAATAAGCTATTTAGTCAATATTTTCTTTAATCCCACATTAAAAAATATCCCTAATTTTAGAAGCATTCATTTTTCATTGATTAGAGAGTCAGATTAGACACAGTTAATATTAACCCTATTTAACAGATTAAGTTTTCCAATTTACTTATAATCAGGAATCTATTAAAGATGCACTTATCCTGATTTCCTCCCCAGACCTAATCAGCTACAATGCTAAGGTTAGCAAGTAAAAATAAGGGACATGAGACACTGGAATATACAAGCCATCTATCAGGAAAGGAAATTTCTCAGCTGTTAGTTGCAGAGATTAATTTTATTATACAAAAGACTGCTGATAATAAAGAGGGTTTGCCTCACTCCAGACTGAAAATGGACATTCTAGAGAGCAGTGCAGGATGCACAAGACAAATCAGATAAACAGCTATACTTAGCAATTTATATTCAAAGAGTAATCTAGTTTAACCCAAACATATGCAGACTGTTCGGATAATAAAAGTTGCAGAGAAAAAAAAGACAGAAAACATAGCAGCAGACTGCACCTCCGTCTCTTTAGCTGGGCTGGTCACCGTCTGTACTTCCAAGGAGCAGTTTGCCCTCTTGACCGCGAAGTAAAAAGGGTAATCCTTGGCCACCATTGTGGCTGCAGGAGCAGCAGTTTCGGATGTCACAGCTGATTCTGAGTGCAAAATTCAAACAAAGCTGAGTCTCCCCTCCACGGCGCCTAGCAAGTCAGTAATTGAAAGACCCTGCACTAGGCTTCTGATAGCACAGCATAACCTATGCAACTCTTAGTCTCGGAATAAGGCAGGAAAAAAACAAGCTTCTAATGTCAGTCAAGAGTAACGCAACACAGCTCATTACTAACTAAAACCCGCCCACTAGCCCAGGATGTGGGAGAGGATGGGGGAGAAATATTCAGCTGAATCAGTGGAAAGGAGCAAATTATTTAAACTCACACAGTTAGCTACCAGTGGAAAACACTTAGAGAAAATTATGCTATTTTCAGCAGAACATTACTCACCGCTGGCAATGCGTCATCAACGTTAAACGACACAAATATGAATTTTAATTTGACATTATCCCAGCTTGTTCCTTGCAGGATAACTTGCAATTTATTGAGCATCTCTTTGTTGTGTCCTCCATACAGTATAGTATTAACCATCAAATGCAGAGATTTATGGCAAGCGACCATAATGATTAACGAGTTTTATTGTATGAAATAAAATCCTGGTTTTATTAATTTCCTATGGATTAGGTCAGATGAATTTATGTTATGTGGTGTGTAAGGGCACTAATTCCAGTCTAGGAGAACGAGCGGGGTTAAAAAGTATCACAACATAGCCTAATAGCATGTGATATTTTTCAGTTTTTATTAGTCCACCTTGTTGCTTTTTCCTATTTGGCAGGGAGTAGTTTTGTTTTCTTTTCAATTACGCTCTGCATCCATTGTTGACGCAGAGAACTCCCCCCGCCCATTGTAGCAGACTCGGGAAGTGGAAAAGTACCTTTGCCTGATTTGTTATACAGTACGATTCAGTGTATAGTCAGCCAAGTGGTTCCGTTTGATCTTTGTAGTGAAAATTGCCTAAAAAGAGAGAGGAAGTAGCAAGGACCTTCTTGTTACAAGAGGAGTATGGGATCTGTCTGACAAAGGAGACAAGGAAAAGGAAGCTGGGGGAGGGGGAAAAGAACACTTAAGAGCAGCTTCAGACACGGAGGAGGAAAGAACTTTATTAGAGAAACTGTGTATTCAAGGACGGTTATAGGGATACGTGAGAATTTTGTAATTATTTTCTCCAAAGCTTGATAACAGGTATTTGTGCCTTCAGAATGTAAGCTCTTTGTGGGAGTTACTCCTATTTGCTCAGCACGTATTACCCACTTTAGAGTGCTGTGTACATCTATGGGGCTTAAATAAATAGTAAAAAAAATAAATGGAGAGGGTGTGGTCATAGTGTTAGCCTGAGAAATCTAGCATTGTGCTAAGGGACCATATGTACATCCAGCAATAGAAATTTGGAGTTGTTAATTACTAGTACACCTCCACCCAATATAACGCTGACCTCAGGAGCCAAAAAATCTTACCGTGTTATAGGTGAAACCACGTTATATTGAACTTGTTTTGATCTGCCAGAGCGCACAGCCCCGCTCCCCCGGAACGCTGCTTTACCGCATTATATCCGAATTCATGTTATATCGGGTAGCGTTATATTGGGGTAGAGGTGTACTCAACTAGGGACTATTAGGACTACTAGATATAGTGACAGCCATTAGCTCATTTAAAAAAGAAGCACCTGTAACATTGTATGGAAAAGGAAAGAGTGATCAGTATAAAATAAGATTACACAATACTAGTAAATTTTATCTATAATGTGAACTAAATGCAGATTACAATGCATAGATCAGGCAGAACCAGAGGGCTAGTCTAGTTTATTCAAAAGATCGTTGCAGAAGAGAATGGGCAGCTTTTGTCTATGAAATGTCACACATGCATCTGGTGTTGTATAAATAATCTGGTATATTATAACCTAAATAATTAATAATTCTAGGCTGTACAAGACAAAGTTGTAAAGTCCTCAGCAGTGCTTTTATATGAAACACTGTGAAAATATTGTAGTTTATGCAGGGATTCCATGTGTTACTTGCTCCCTAAACTACAGGTCATGATTTTTTCTGCTTTGATGGTGGTGTTTTACTGTTCAATAATTTGCTTTTACTGGGCCTCAGTGACATGTTTAAGTGATATACACATCTTCCACCCGTTGATACAGTGTTAGCACTTTGTTCCTTAGAAATCAAGTATATCAAACCCCAAAATATTTAGTTTTAGGCCAGTCTAAGAAGAAATCCAGAGAGGACTGCAGCTGTTGTGCTATCCGGTGTCAGGCCTTAGAGGCCTTGATTTTAAATAATGCCTGTGTGCTTGTTTATGGGCTTGTGTGCTAACAATCAGCTTCACTTAAATCAATAAGACAAAGTGCCTTTCAAGAGTTGCCCTAAAAAAACCTCAGCATTCTAATCCTATAAAATGTTTCACAGCATAAGCAGTGTTTCATACAGGAAAACAGTCTACTGGTTCAGGGATTGAAATAATGAACTCTGGTTTACATTTCCAGGAAATGTGCCAGTACAAGGATTCTGGTTTTCCTCTACTGATCAGATTAGTGCACTGCAGTTTAAATGGCCTCTCCTGAGAGACAAGAAGAGACGATTTCGGCAGGGATGCAAGTACTCTTACTGATACAGGAAAGGGAGACTCCTATCAGTGTTTCAGAGCAGCCTTTTCATGGAAGGATAGATGATAATTATCTGTCAAAATCCAGAAGAGGATTTTTCAGACCTCTCAGATCTTTGGCTATTCTGGCAGACATAGTAAAGTTCCTATATAAAAACTGAAATCTGGACCCATAGTCTATGAATATTTTATAAACTTAATCTACCAAGTCAACATCATGATGCTACAATTTCCAAGCAATTCCCAGGAAGAGAGAGAGAATATGTACAGCAAAGGCTTGGAAAACTTTGTGGGTATTACTGACCAAGCAGCCAGTCAGTCAGACTATTTCAGTTTTCTGTGTGTTCCTGCATACATTATATAAGCTATTACTAAATGGTCAATTACAAGCCCAATTTATGGGATTGTTGCTTCTCTTCGAAAAAGAATGAGGACACAAAGTGATTGTATGTTCCTCAGTCTACTCTTGTTTGATCTAGGAAAGGTATGCATTTTTAATATCTAGCTCACCCACTTGTTTAATCTTTTCAAGCCCAAAGAATGTATTACATTTGTAGTTTTAACAGGATGTGCCCATTGTCTAGGGGGCACTGGACACATCCACATCAATTAAAACAATGTAAGCCAATAAGAATGCCATTTCCAGTAGCCAGGCAACATTGTAAACACATCAAATCAACGGAAACTTGCCATAATGTCACTACAATACTGTACCTAATTCCTTTAAACACAAATCTTCTTAGGCAACAGCCTAAGTAAACAGAAGAGCATCTCATTATCCCCTGAAGGTTACCTAACTTGTGTTCTGGTGAACCAAGAAGGGAAACAAGCTCAAGGCTTGTAGAGCCTCCATTGAGAATGCTCTACCTCCAGTTCTCAAACATCTGAATTTAGGGAGTATTATGTAATGCAACTACTGAACTAAGACAATAAGGTACACAGAAAGACAGTGGCAGACTCTTAGGTAGCTAGGACCTAGACCACACAAGGCTTTATCTATTAAACATCAATATCTGAACAGCATTTGGAACCATGCAGACCACAGATATAATGTTCTCAGTAATGCTCATGGTGCTGCAGAGGCCCCTACCTTGTACACTAACTGAAACTGAAAGGTGGTCATCAAGAGTAGCAGTGAAAAATGAAATGTGAAGCCCATCTTGTACAGCAGAGCTATTTCTCAGTATCATTTGGAGACTGTTCTCAGATCAGTGAAATCACAGTTGACCATATTGATGTAATTCTCAATGGCTTGCACAAATTTCAACAACAAATGTGTAATATAGGGAAAAGCCAGAGTCAATTAATGTGTGCTCTAGTCTAAAATGTTCATGCAAGAGCCAACAGGTGACTGATTAAGGTGTTTTTGTTTTCTTGAGAAATCTTCTATATGAACTACAATATCAAGCAAAATTTCATGACATCATGAAGATAAAATAATCTACATAGGAATAAAGTTAAATATTTTATGCAAAGATTATATTAAAGAGTGAGAGAGATTGTAGAACTAGATTATATGTTAAGTATTTCCAAGGAGTGTAAAAGCTGGTATGTCTGACATTTACACAGCTACCAAAAATTGCAAAGAACATTGATTTGACTTTAACTATGTACTGTACATAGCTCCTCAGAGTGTACAACATAAGGAATATTCTTAGATCACAATGATGTGAGGCCCCTATGCTACAAGGGATCTTTGTGGGGGGCTGCTTACACAGTTAGAAGTTTCCATCTTCACAGATCCCTATGGAGGATTAAATTGTGAATCCTTGCAGCAGGAACCAGTCCTATTTAATTAGCCTGGTGCCACAGAAACCATCATCACACCAAACTACTATTTCTTAATACAGAAACTAGGAGTACAGTGCTATGTCTCAATCAATACATCATATTACAGTCACCCTGAAAGATCTCCAAAAACCTTACAAACCATTTAATATACAGAACAGATTGAATGAAGTAAAGTCTGAGGTAAGGAGCAGTTTCCCACTAAACCACAGTATATGATGTCAATGGATATTTAACATCTAGGCAAAACAAGCCTTGAGTTTTAAGTCTGTATCTGAAAGATACCTGCGCAAATGGTTCCAGAAAGATTAGCCATTCCAAAACATATGCTTAGACCACTAACCCATCTGATTTCTATAAATTAAATAGCTATTGCATGTCACTTATCTTTTTTGGTTAAAAAATGTAAGTTGATTAGATGGCACATAGTAGGCTAGTGCAGTAGTCTTACACTTTTGGAGCATGGAATCCAATTTTTTCTAAGCCAAAAGTGAATTTGAGTTTGGTGGTTTTATGCTACTCCATATTTATCGGCCAAACAAAGGTACTGAATTATTTGTTAAAGCAAGTCTCTCCTCCAGAGAAGTGTCCCCGTTACTGTGGTTCAGAAATAAAGTTACTGGACAGAACTATGTGGGAAAGATTGGTTGTGTTTGGCTCATGTCAGAGTGACATGCTTTGGGGTTCAGCCTAAACCAGTAAGGCATTGTATCACTGCTGTCCTGTAATGCTGGGTGCTCCTGTGTTTTGCTGCTTTGGCTGAGAGCTCTGATGCCAGCAGCCTGTTTACAGCACAATGACCTCACTCTGGATTGCACAAGACAGGTTACTCCTTGCAGGAAGACCTCAACAACCTTTCCAGGCTTGAGTTCTCCCCAAAAATGTCTCTCTGCCATGTTCAGCCCCTCTGATTGTAGAATGCATAACATCTTATCAAGTTAGCTGCTCTTTTAAAGAGACATTACACAGCAGTTTATTAACTTAGCTGGGGTTGACAAACCCTCCATTTCAATTAAACCACTGAGCTAGTTTATGGTAAAAGTAAAACAAGTTTATTAGCAAAAGGGCATAGGTTTAAGTGATATCATGTAGAAAAAATAAAGGTAGAAATGGTTAAAAACAAAGAAAAGTAAAACATGCTTCTAAGACTCTTTGTTAAATCAGATTTTAGTCTTTTGTTCAAAGAAAATGTTCTCACTGCAATCTCTTCTTCCAGTATGGCTGGCCAGTTGTCAGCTAGGACCCAAAAGAGAGCTCGCAGCACTTGGTTAGCTTAGGTGCTCTCTCCCCCTCTTTACAGTCCAGTAAACCTTTGAAACATATTCTTCAGAAGTGTATCCCCAGATGAAGTTTGTTTACTGTGCTGGGTGTAGACACCATGCTGTCTAGTGTAAATGCCAACCTGGCTTCTCCCCCACTTGTGATTTTTTACAATGCAAATTATTTTTACGTAATGTCTTGTACAAATGAATAGCCCACTGTTCTTGGCCACAACTGGCTTAAGATGCTGGTCCCTTTCCTTTGCCTGGAAAAACTTGTTTATCAACTTTCCTGAATATGCCTGGTTTAAAAAACATTTTAGATATTTCAGGCACATCTGTTTAATTCTTTGTAGGTTAACTGTACATACATGACTCAAGAATATTGATGATCAATGAGTTATTAGATTTCCAGTGATGTATTGCATGCCACCTTTTGGATATATATGACCACACAATGTGTGAGGTGTACTGAGCATGCTAGGTCTGACAAGAGTGGCTGACACAGGCCTGGTCTACACTATGCGTTTAAACCGATTTTAGCAGCATTAAACCGATTTAACGGTGCACCCGTCCACACTACGAGGCCCTTTATATCGATATGAAGGGCTCTTTAAATTGGTTTCTGTACTCCTCCCCAACGAGAGGAGTAGCGCTAAAATCGGTATTACCATATCGGATTAGGGTTAGTGTGGCCGCAATCGACGGTATGGCCTCCGGCGGTATCCACAGTGCACCACTGTGACCGCTCTGGACAGCAATCTGAACTCAGATGCAGTGGCCAGGTAAACAGGAAAAGCCCCGAACTTTTGAATTACATTCCTGTTTGTCCCAGCGTGGAGCTCTGATCAGCGACGGTGGCAATGCAGTCCCAATCCAAAAAAGCTCCAGTGGACCGTACGGGAGATACTGCATCTGATTGCTGTATGAGGAGACAAATCTGTTCTATCAGAGCTCCGTTACAGAAGACAAATGCCAAAGCTTTTGAAAAAATCTCCAGGCTACACAGTGCTGGTGACAAGCGTAAGGAAACCAAAGAATCAAATGGATGCTCATGAGGGGAGGGAGAGGTACGAGGACTCAGCTATCCCACAGTCCCAGCAGTCTCTGAAATATTTGCATTCTTGGCTGAGCTCCAGTGCTGAGGTTCAAACACATTGTCCGCGTGGTTCAGGGTATAGCTCGTCAATTTACTCCCTCCCCACACGTTGAAAGAAAAGGGAAGAAATCATTTCTGACTTTTTTCAGGTCACCCATGTCTACTGAATGCTGGTGGGTAGCGATGCTGCAGCAGTGAAGGCAGTATCCGCTCTTACCCCCTCCGGTGGCAGACGGTAAAATATGACTGATATCCATCTCACATCAGCCGTGAGTGCTCTGGCTGGCCTCAGGTGAGGCTGCAGGGGGCCTGATAAAATAGGAATGATTCTGGTCATTCCCAGTAGATGGTACAGAACAGCTAGGTAACCGGCTCATATAGCAACTGGGGGCTGAGCTCCATCGCCCCTCCGTTCCTGTGTAAAAAAGATTCTGTACTGCCTGGACTTCATGCAGCGGGATGCTGGGCTCCTCTCCTGCACGCTTAATGTCCTGCCTGAACTGTCATAGCAGCGGGAGGCGCCTCCCCTCATTTATTCACTAACAAGTCACTGTTTCTTATTCCTGCATTCTTCTAACTTCATGACACAAATGAGGGGACATGCCCGATAGCCCAGGAAGGTTGGGGAAGAGAGAAGCAACAGGTTAGGGTTGTTGCAGGGCATCCCGTGAATGGCATGCAGCTCATCATTCTTCAGGATCTGACATGGAGCGCAGCGTGCTCTCTGATACATTGGTTCTCTAGTACACTTGCCCCATATCTAGGCAGGACTGACTCTATTTAGAACCATAAAGGAGGGATTGACTCGGGGAGTCATTCCCATTTTGCTTTGCGTCCGGCCGACTCAGCCAGGGGCACCATGATAGCAGCAGACAGTACGAACGACAGATAACTGTCATCTTATTGCTAATTTCAATGCAGAGATGGTACAGAACGACTGATAATATCTCTGCTATCATGCAAACAAACGAATGGCTTGTGTGTAGCGCTGCAGTAACGCCTCTGTCAGCAGCATCCAAACACATAATACGGTGACACGTAAAAAAAAAAAAAAGCTGAACGGGCTCCATGGTTGCCGTGCTATGGCATCTGCCAGGGCAATCCAGGGAAAAAGGGCACGAAATGATTGTCTGCCGTTGTTTTCCCGGAGGAAGGAATGAGTGATGACATCTACTCAGAACCATCCGCGACAATGATTTTTGCCCCATCAGGCACTGGGATCTCAACCCAGAATTCCAAGGGGCGGGGGAGACTGCGGGAACCATGGGATAGCTACGGAATAGCTACCCACAGTGCAACGCTCCGGAAATCGACACTAGCCTCGGACCATGGACGCACACCGCCGAATTAATGTGCTTAGTGTGGCCGCGTGCACTCGACTTCATACAATCTGTTTTACAAAACCAGTTTATGTAAAATTGGACTAATCCCGTAGTGTAGACGTACCCACAGAGTAGTGAAACACCCAGTGGGACTCCATGCTCCACCAGTGCTATCAGTCACTCAATTTCACAAGTATTAAATTAATCCAGAACACTTGCAAAAACAAAATCACTATTACAAGTTGCTCTAAAAATGTAGTAGTATAATGGGGTCAGCACCCACCTCTCCCAAGCACCCCCACTTCCGATCAGGAGTAAGCCTGCTTTTCTTTCAATTTTTACAACAGGTGGCACCCACCTCTTGTGAGTGCCCCCTGGATGATAGTTCTTTCAGTGGGTCTTCAGTGACTCTACCCTCCAGCTGAGTCGACCTGTCTGTAGATGGAACAAACAAACAACCCCCTTCCAGGGTATACAGTCTTTACCTTCCCACCAAGGCTTCCTCCCTGGAGACACTGCCCTCCTGTAACAGTCCAACAGGGGCCCATCATGATACCCTCAGTTGGCATGTCCTCTGTGGAATCGCTTCCTGAGCTCAGTCGTTAACCAAACCAGTGGGACTCATAACTGTACCCTTGCCTGGTCTGGCTAGGTTCTGGGCTCAGGCCTTGCTTAATCCCCTCAGCCATCCAGGAGCTCCTTCTTAGCTCCCCTGGTCTTCAGCAGCCTGCCCTGGGCTCAGTCTTGCCCATACTGAGCTGTCTACAGTCCTGCTGCTCTTCCAACCAGCCAGGAGCCTAGACTTCCCTCTTCTAGCTCTGGGCAGCAACTGAAATGCACTGTCTCTGCTATTCCTTTTCATAGGTCCCTTCTGGCCACTGATTGACTGCTTTTCCTACACCCACTCTAGGCAGCCTGGAGGACTTCTCCTCTGATCTTTTCTGGGGAGAGGTGAGGCAGGGCCATATGGCCTCCAGCAGGGATCTTCCAGACCTAGTCCAACCCATCACAAGTAGGAAGAGATGATTTTGTCATCTTGTGCTAATAAAAAGCATTTAAGAAGCCAGAATATTGAGCAATGGCACAGAAATCTGAAAACTAAACCTAAATATGTAAATCTGGAAAGCACAATCTCCAAGCTATACAAACAATGTTTTCTTTTTTTGTTTTTGTTTCTTTAAAGTACAGTGGAAAAAAGGGGAAAAACAGTGGAAGCTGATTTCAGCCTTAGGACAAAAACTGGAAAATAGAATGTTGAAGGTTTAATTTCTTTTTTACCTGATCAGTGCCAACACATTCCAGTAGCCTTTAGGCAGAAATGCAGAATGTGTGATTAAACAGAAATATTTTGAAAAGTCTACACCCAGAAGTTGATTTACTGTCTTCCTGATACGTTGGTATTCTGACTGCTTAGCACATTAAAATCCCAAATCTGCTTTGTATAGCTATTTTTGAAAGACTAAATGAATAAAAAGAAATCTGTGTATATTACTGATTCTTAACTCTTCTCTTTATTAAGAATTGTACCTCTCAGGACAATCGGGGCTGTGTAAAGGACACTTTTCATTTACAATAACAAGACCTAAATCAACAATTCTCTACTTGTTTTTGGTCTGTCTTTTGGCTGTGTTGAATAATAACTAGCCAAGCACTAGTAGCAAAGATTCAGTCTCTCTCTCATCTTTCTTGGATTGCTGCTGGCAGAACAAAATTAAAAACATGCTGAATAAATTTCATTCTCAAGTAATTCAAGTTTGGGTCAGTTTTTCACTTTGATCTGTTTCTTCGTCCCCTGCCCTCCGCCTTATAGAGCGGCATTAATCAAATCTAGACTATAAGCTTCCTAATTAGAGTCTGAGAGAAAATATCTAACAGGGTGGTGGTGTTTTTTATTTTGTTTTTTTTCTTTCATGTTGGTAATTTATAGGAGAAAAATAACCAAAACAAATATGTTACTGTGAAGGTATTCACATGATATGAATTCCAAGTGACTAAGCATGAAGCTATTAAAAGGTACACCAGGGATCAGCAGCCTGCGGTACACAAGTGGATTTTTACTGGCACACTGCTGCCAGCCAGGGTCTTGGCTGCCAGCCCCCCTCAGCCTGCTGCTGGCCTAGGTGAACGGAACCTCCGGCCAGCAGCAGGCTGAGCAGGACCGGCAGACAGGACCCTGGCTAGTGGGAGCTGGCGAACAGAATCCCAGACTGGCAGCAGTTCATCAGAGTAAGTTACCATTCCAAAATGACTAGTATAAATTAATCATACTAAAGGTGAATGCACATATCCACATGCAACCCTCCACCATATATATATATATATATAGGCATTATCTTTTGACTGCATCAGTTATCCTCTGCCCATTACAACTCCTCCCTGAAGTAATCTTAAGGTAATTCCACCTTTGGAAAAGGAAAGAAAAATTTCCCTCCAATAGGTCAGTTTAAACACAGTTGTGGCCGTTTGAAGCTGCTCAGAGTTTGGAATGTAGAAAAAAGTCCTGGCAGTGATGTTAATAGGTAGAAAGCAGATAGGTTACAAGATAAAATTTAGAATTCCAAATACAATACTTCACATTTTACACTACTGAGCACTTGATTAAAAGCATTGGTGGCTTAGAAATGGGAATAAAATATGATTATAGGATAAATAGTTAAAATCAAATTACCATTTAAAAAAAACAACAACAAAAAAGTGTCTTAAAATTTCACGGGCTGAGGCTCTTTTAATTAGGCCCTAATCCTGCAAAGGACAAGCACAGAGCAATGGAAGTCTGCATGAGAGTAACTAAGTATCTACCTTCGACAGTGTGCAAGATCAGGACCTAATTTTTGATCATTCATTCAAACAGTTTTCTAAAGACTGGCTTTGAAATGACTTTCATCTGTATCACTTATGTAGGGGCAGAAAACACAAAGAATATTGCTCATTTGCCCTCTGCTCAGATCATGGCCATTACTAAAGCTGGCTGAAACTAGTGGAAATTTCTCTTGAACTAGAAATCCTGAAAAAAATTGTTTTTGAAACACAGCCATGAAATATACTCCAGCAACATGCAGCTGTGACACCAACAAGAGTATCTGTTTCAGTCAGATCTGTTGGGACTTCCAGGGTTTGTGGCTCCAGGGCAACCCTGTTATGTGGACTACATTAGAGCTTCCAGATTATGGACTAGCTGGCTCCTTGGGCTGCCTGACTCCTGAGTAGGCAGCATGACAATAGGCATGCCTAGGGAGCCAGCTGATCTGGGAGTCTGAAAGCCATGGGGTCCCCACCCTGGGGCAGTCTCCATGGTAGGGCACATGTCTCCATAGCAAGATGAGTGCATCTGTCTTCTTAGGCTGAGGAACATACTCTTAAATACAGTGTAGACATACCCTTGTCAGGGCTTCCAGAACTGCTAGGCTCCCAGTTCTGCAGCTGGGAGCTTGAAAGCTCTGAGAGCCTTGTGGGTTTTCAGGGTCCCAGCTCCACTGCAGGGAGTCTGGTAATCCTGGAAACCCTGGCATGGTGGGACTGACCCAGAGACACAGACGCTGAAAACCTGGGCTCCCAAACAGCCCACCAGGAAAGCTGGTCGAGAACCAAGTGTCTTTCCACTGGAACTTTGCCTGCGATTCAATGAAAATTCTTCAAACCAGACTCATTTTCATGAGACATTTCAGGTTTGACAAACAAGCATTTCCCAACAATGGAAAATTTCCAATCAGCTCTGACAATTACTTGGTTTTTGTAGCAAAAGATGCCTGACCCAAACCCAGGGGTCAAAGTTTAAATAGAAGTCTCCACTGGCTTCCAAGCTCTTCCGTGCTTACTATTCCAAAATGCTACCTTCTTACCTAGAGGTCCGTTTCAGTTGTGCTGGAATGGGGGAGGCTATTCCTCTATACACATACTGCTGTGTAAACACATATGCACTTAATAAAGCACTTTGGAATCCTTTGGAATGAAAGATGTTTCTTTTTAATGTGAATATACTCTGTGGAACAATCCTGCACTGGGAGGGAAAAGGACAAGATGACCTAATGGGTCTTTTCTATCTAACTGCTCTGATTATAGTGAAAAGTCATGAGAAGTTAAAGGATAGCTGAACCTGACAGCATTACACGTTTACATAGGTAACTGTGCATACACACAGAATTTTATCCGTGCAGAGATAATAGAAGGCTACTTGTAAAAATGGCCAGATTTTGTACATTGAAAGTCCTTTCAGGTTTGACCTCCTGCAGCTCAAAACTAATGATGGCCCACTGAGAAAATTACTAAGAGTTTCATGCTTCTCCACCCTTCTCACACACCCAACAATGCAAACTAATTACTAACCATGGTGGTCCCTCACTAGGGAATTTAAAAGGTGTGTTGAGGCAGGATAAAATGGCCCCTTTCACAAGCTACATTTATAATAAAGAAGCTGGCTGGAGTTGGCTTAATATACACATTTTGGGAGTGTGTGCAGGGGGTGAGGGGACTAGCTTGATTTACTAATTTAGATATTAAACTGCGTGTGTCACGCTCTGTTCCAGATTGTGACGATGAACACAAATACAACTGCCCTTTGCTTCATTTTTATATTAAAAGTTTGACTTTATAGAGAGGGAATGAATGGGAATTGCCTGTAAGGTATTTAAGAGAGATTAAGTGTTTGTAATGTAGATAGTTATGTTAAATTACAGGCTCAGGTATTCAGTCTTTATGGGAGAAGGCAGAAGAGGAGAAGGCAGAAGCTCTCCACTGAGCTCCCCTGTTGCCTGAACAGCTAAAGAGTGGTATTTTCTCTGCATGAAATCCCTGCCTCTAGCCCTGTAGCTCTCAACCTTTCCAGACTACTGTACCCCTTACAAGAATGATTTATCTTGTGTACTCCCAAGTTTCACTTCACTTAAAAACTTAACAAATCAAACATAAAAATACAAAAGTGTCACAGCACACTATTATTGAAAAATTGCTTACTTTCTCATTTTTACCATATAATTATAAAATAAATCAATTGGAATATAAACATTGTACTTATGTTTCAGTGTATAGCATACAGAGCAGTATAAAAAAGTAACTGTATGAAATTTTAGTTTGTACTGACTTCGCTAGTGCTTTTTATATACCTATTGTAAAATTAGGCTAATATCTAGATGAGTTTATGTACCTTCTGGAAGACCTCTGAGTACCACCAGGAGTACAAGTAATCCTGGTTGAGAACCCCTGCTCTAGCCCAAGGTGTTTATATTAAGATACCAGAATAGTGATCCTCAGAGACTTTGCTACTATATGTGAATGTATGGATTTTGGTGTATATGGGCAGGGGGCAAATGAAGAAGAGATTAAAAAAATCAGGAGAAGAAATCACTGTTCATTAGTCCATATTGCTTATTAAAGTCTTCCAGAAAGAAAGTTAAAGGTAAGAGGGAGCATGATCTAGTGGACAGAGCACAGGACTAAGATTCTGAAGTGGGCTCTGTTCTGAGCTCTACTACTGTTCTGTCGTGTAACACTGCCCAAGTCACTTCCTCACTCTGAGCCTCTGTTCCCCCTCTCATCCTTTGCCTATCTTGTCCACTAGATTGCCTCTTTGGGACAGGAACTTTTGTTTTCTATGGGCCTGTATAGTGCCTAGCACAATAGGGCCCAAATTTCTGTTGGGGCCTCTAAGTACTACTTAATATAAACAACAATAGCAATAACAGACATTGAGTTACAGTAAGGACAGTAGGGACACTGGGCCTGATCCTGCTTCCATTGAAATTAATGGCAGAACTCCTATTCCCTTCACTACTGCAGGCTCACATCCCTAATGAATATTTTATTTGCTTAACTGCGCTAATTATAAAGCATGTTATAGCTTTCAGTGTTCAGAGATTCAGTTGACTTTTGCTGCTCTACTAATCTTTGCTTCCTAGTACAATCCTCTCTTAGTCTTGTGAAATTCTCACGAATTACTGAAGAACAACCAACCCTTCATCAAGATTTTATTATTTTTATAAACTTTATTTCAGAGTGCGTTATTACCTTGTACTCCAGGCAGCTGGTATACTCAAAATGCAAATAAAATAAAATATTCTGATACTTCTAAAATATAGCATCAGCTTTTTGCTTAGTTTCCAGATCAGAAGCTAAAAAAAGAAAGCTCAACCCATGAATTATTTCATAACAATAGTCCACTATTATTTCTTGTAATAAATACTTTTGTTGCCAATCTGAAATTAGGTATACAAAGAACATCCAAGTTTCCTGAGTTTAACTACTTTGAATACAAGCCCAAAAGCTAACTTTATTTTTTTATATTTTCCTGAGCTGGCCTTTCCTTTGCCAGATTACAGCCAAAGCAGATGCCAGCAGCATTTCCCCACCCTGAGTTAATAGCTCAAGTTATTTTGGCCTAGTTTGAGCAAGGATTATAAAGTGTTCACCTCCCTTTTCAATGTGGACCATCTTTTTCCTCATGTAACTTTTTTATACACACCTAAATATAGAGGTATGGTGTGTATGTTTTGTTTCTTTAACTTTTTTTTTATTGGAGAAACTTGTATAAAATAGGAACACAAGTAACACACTCATAAGGATGAAATATAAAGTAATTCACATTAATGTGTTTTCTCATTAAGGGCTTGATTCAAAAGCCCATTCAAGTCAATGGAAAACTTCCCATTGACTTTAATGGGCTCAAGGTCACAACCCAGCAGGGTATTGGGAAAAGTTTTCAACTAGCAATAATCACACCTCAGATTAACTTCATTACTAAACGGATTCACACTATGTATTTCCACTATGAGCAAAAATCTCAAACTACAAACTGGTCCACAATCAGACACAAATGAGGGCAATCTGAGCACTTCAGTCATGAGCACTCATGAAACTAAGGCTATGGCTACACTACAGCTTAAGTTGACATAAATTATGTTGCTCTGGGGTGTGAATTAGCCACCCTCTGAGCGACATAACAGTGTGGACAGTGCTATGTCAATGGGAGAGCTTCTCCTGCCGACATAGCTACTGCCACTCGCACACCAATGCAGCTGTGCCATTGTAAACTCTCTAATGTAACCGCACTAAGCCAACGGGAGAGAACTCTCCCATTGGCTTAATTACTGCAGCCCCCGCAAGTGGTGGTAAATATGACATAGCGCTGTCCACACCAGTGCTGAAGTCGGCATAAGTTATGTCACTCAGGGGTGTGGCTAATTCACACCCCTGAGCAACATAATATATGTCAGTTTAAGCTGTAGTGTAGCCATAGCCTAAGTACTTTTCTTGTACCCAGCAATACTCCCATACTTCTGATAATCTGGGATGGGAGATCCCCATGCTTGCTCTTGAACGCAGGTTTCCATGAGGCAATGTAGTGCCTTCCCATTTGAATCATCACTGAATGAGCATTTGGTATGGACTATTTTATTTGTGATGGTCAATTAACCCCCTTTTAAAAGAACTGACTATCTCCATGTGATATGAGCTAATAAAAAGCAGACAAAAATCAAGAAGAAAATACCAACCAAGCAACCTCCTATATTTTACTGGAGGTGGAGCTTAAATAATACTTGTAAATTTGGCATCACATCAAGTAATAGAAGTTTCCTTCCAAAGATCAGATAATGTATGAGATAATGTATAACAATGGAACTATTGTACAGCCAGTTCCCATTGTTTTAGCTTTATATGATCATAGTAAAGGTTTTCTAAAAGCTTAACAATAGGACAGAACTACATCATCTTTTATGTTCAATAATATATTTCCTTTATCCCTTAACATTCAGCAACAAAACAAACACTACAAATTAAAAATGAGAGATGATAGTAAGACTACCACCACCACCACCAACTCTCATCTCCTCCTTGGTCTTTCAGCTTCTACCCTTGTATTTGCCCATCACAGCTTGATGGCAAAACAATTTATTGGAATAGGCCAGTTTAAGCTCCTTGACCAAGAATCGGGGGTGAGGGGAAGTAGGTTCCAGAGATTCTTTATCTTTCACTAATCCTTAGAAGTTATGAGGTTTGCTTCTTTCGGAGGGCAAATTGCATGAAATTACCCACAGAACAGTAATTTTAATACAAAATTAAATAAAGAGAGAGAAAATTGTATTAAAATAAAATAAATGGTTTGCTTAACATGTAAATTTATGATTCTCATAAGCTACTCTAGATAAAGCATTCTCAGCTTAGTTACAGAAAGAAAAGGTAAAGTACAACTTGGTAAAGGTAAAAAATAGCCTGTATCTCCAGAAAGCAATCCCCTATCTGATCCCTGTGATCAGCCTGTCAGCACTATTCTGCTGTCTAGAAAGAGATGAAATGTCTCATTTCCTCACTTAACATCCTTATAAGCCCTCAATACTGATCCAGGGGCACTAGCCCCACTTTCCAAACCAGTCCTCTCCAGTTACCTATGCACACAGAAGGGTTTGCTAGCCAGTTTCAGAGTCCACCTTCCAGGAGATGTTCCATTGAACATTATTAGTGGCTGTCTTTCAAAGGCTTAACAACCTGCTTCACTTTTCATCTTTCAGACTTCCTTGGCTGATTGTTTCTAGTTGTTATGAGGTCTCATAGTCAACTCCTTTAAGCAATTATTTCCTTTGCCAAGAAATATGGACTGTGAGTAGGTCCTCAAATCTTCCATCATAGATAGCTTAGCTTAGTTTCTTAATAGCATAGATGGCAATTAAGCAAAACTGCCATGAAGGTAAAATTTCAAATAGATTACATATAAAACAAAAATCACTCAAAACATTACTTAACCTTAAATCAATAATAATAAGTACATCATCACCACATTGACCCACATAAAAATGAGCGATTCTACATATACTTACAAATTCAGCTATTGAATTCCTGCCACAAAGTTTGACACTAAAATATGAGTTTTAAACTATTGATTAAGCTAGAAGATATCACTACTTTTGCTTGCCAATCAAATTCTGGGAAGGGTGGGAGCACATCTTGGCTTCAGGATAAGGAAGTTGAAAGGAAATGTGAAGTTTATCACTAGAATAATCTGTCACACAATTTAATCTTCCTCTAAAAGATTATAACAATATATATTTTAAATGATCATATGCTAATATTATGCTATTTTTTACTATATTTACAATGATGGTAAACGGTTTGTTTTGAAAAAATGTGCCAACTTTAATATGGTTCTAATTTTCTAGCCACCTCCGTGACTTAGTACACCCAACATTTACAACTGATTTTTAAGTCAAAGCTTTTTATTACCAAAGTGCACTTCATTTATTCGTACTGTTCCACATATGGATTTTTTCACCTTGAGAAATAAACCAAGGCAAGATTCTATAGACAAATACTTTGGAACACATTCTAACTTCATAATACAGACTTACAATTCAGCATTTTTTGCTGATGAAAAATAGTAATAATGCTTGGAATACACATAGTTTGTATCTTCAAAGCTCTGTACAAACATAACACTGTAATGTAGCTAAGTAAGTGTGATGGATCTTAGTAAATGGCTGCAGGGTGGAATGAGAGAAATGGAAAAACTTAAAAATTAACCACGAGCCATGAATTCTCTTGTTTTCGTTATGAGGGTTAAACAGCAGGTCTGTCCTAGTAGCAGAATGCCTTGATTTGTGGAAGCAGTTAGAATCACTTTCTCACTTAGTTAAAAAAGTCCTTTTCGTTCCAAGAATACAGCCATAGAATTCTTGGAAATATGCTATTCTAGTGTTAGACAAATTCTTATGCCTAAATTTTGCGTGTCATAACACATCTTTCATAACATATGGCCAGATTAATTTCCATTTTGAAAACAAATATGCTCCAAATATTCCACTATTAAATTATCATATACCTCGCCAGAGCACTACAGAATGGAATGGAGACAATACCATGAATTATCATCCCATATTCTTTAGAAATGTCTCTAAAAAAATGTCTACCTGATGTGTGCTAGTAAGCAAGGCTTTTGAGCACCTTAATGAGGAAAATTATCAAATGGCTTATAACAACGCTTCAAAAGAATTATGCAAACTAAAATAAGAGCTGATTAATCAGTTGGGCTTAAATGCTAATGACATGGCCAAAAATAATGCAGAGCCATGATGTATCATTCAGATTTTATGGATTACATAACATGCAAAAGGCTAATGAGCCATTTGAACTATGTTTAAAAGGCATTTCTAACATATAAAAAAAGCTTGGCTAATTGGCAGGAGTGCAGATAGCAAGCAAAATACTTTCATGGGTGATTTTGATGAGTAATTAATATGTTAAGCTGACTTGTGAGATTCCCTATACTATCTGGCTTTGTTTAACTCAGTCACTGTCCAAATAATTTCTTGAAATATTTCCATTTCCAGTCCAAGATAAAACTCGGATTTAAGCTTTGTCTAAAATGGGGATTTCAGTCACCAGCTCAGCTACATTTTGTATGGTTGCAATGGTGCAAACATCTATACTGAAATCGTGGCCTCACTGAAGTCAATGCAAATTTTGCCATTAACTTCAGTGAGACCAGGATTTTACCTCTAGTAGAGATGAGTTGCACCAGCATTAACTGTGATTTGAACTGTTCCAATGTACCCCAGTTTCAGGTGTTTGGTACCAGGAAAAATTAAGGACTTAATCAACTCCCACTGATGTCAACGGAAGCCTTCCCATCATTTCATTCCTATCTAGAACTGCTGCTATAGGATAAAGGAGAAAAGTCCCTATCATACACAGAGGGCCGGCTCCAGCTTTTTTGCTGCCCCAAGCAGCAAAGAGAAAAAAAAAAAAGTAAGCCACAATCGGCGGCACTTTGGCGGCAGCTCTACCACGCTGCTTCATTCTAGGGACTGAGGGACATGCTGCCGAAGTGCCACCGAAGACCCGGACGTGCTGCCCCCTTCCATGCTCCGCCCCAACCACCAGCTTCCTGTGCTGGTGCCTGGAGCCAGCCCTGCATACACAGAAGCATGAAGCAGAGAGATGGAGATAAAAGGAGAAGCAAGAATGAAAATATGATGTTTCTTTGGTTGCAGTTTCCTGATAATAATGACATTGCTTTTATTTGTTCCTACAGTGATACTTATTGGGTGGAAGTTTGATGCCACTAAGATGCTCATAATATACTTGTAGCATTCCAGATATCATAAGGGAAAAGTAAGCAGTGTGCTAAACAAGAAAAGGAAGGAGAGAGAGAGTAAGGGAGAGCGTGTGCATGGCAATGTGTAAGAATGATCACTAACCTTTAGGTACTCTTTAGAACCCACTGTCTGACATAAATGTTTTCAGACTTATCTGTGAACTCTGTGAAATCAATTCACAATCTTCATAGCATCTTAAATTATAACATAACATGGAGTGAAACAGGTAGTCTGGAATTTCCAAAGCGGCCTAAAGGAGTTAGACACCTCATTGCCACTGAAAGGCAATGATAATTGGGTACATAATTCCCCTAGACCTCTTTGAAAATCCCAGTCATAGTGTTCATGGATAAGAGGTGGATGGCTGAAGGATAGCTTTATAGAGGAGAATGAAATCTACTTATAGTCTGGAAGAGAAATGCAGGTATCTTGTTAAGCAGTGTTCACAGAAATCTGGTAACTTTGTTTTAGTACAAATGTGTAAGACTGGTTGCTTCTGATCATTACTGCTTTCTCTTTAATGAATAAAATCTGGCATTCAGCCACCTCTGTCAGAACTAAAGAAATATACCCCCAAAAATTCTTTCAAACTTACCCAGCTAAGAACATGTCCGCTTTGTTAGCTCAGGAAGCTACATTTATTTTACTGTGTGTTATCTAACAACAGATGTGTATTAAAATGTTACATTGCAGGATATATTAACCACATCACAGGAATAAGCCAAACAGCTGAAATAAGAAGGTACAAAGGCCTTTGTGAACATGAGCAGTCCCCGTGATCTCTATGAAACTAAATCACCTGTCTGATATTACTAGCACACATGGAAAAGATGATCACTAGGCAACAGATCCACATATAATCTTATGCCTTCCAGCAGTACAGTGCAGCCATTTCATCCTACTGTATTCAGCATAACTTTTGCATTCTTTTAATTGTTATTCATTTAAATATTTACATTATAAATAAGTCTAACTATATATGCAGCCTTTTACACCATTTCCCCAAGATTTTTTAAAAAATGAATAAATATTTTTACTACTTAAATTAAAAGCAAATCCATACTTTTTCTATACAGCTTCTTTTATGATGACTTTTTTCCATCTCTCTCAACGATGCTGACATCAGTGTTTTAGCTGCAAATTCTTTTAACTAAATCAATCTACCTTCTAACATATTTCAATTAGAGATACACTAACTGAGGGCCCATCACAAGTGTAATCAATAAATCATGTGACAGTTTTGGGTCTTAATTCTATATTTCAGTCTCCAGACTGTTATAAAATGAGAGTGTGTGAGAGTTTTGTTGTTCCACTGTTTCCCTTCCATAGTGCTGATTCATCTGAGTTGTTTTTTTCAGTTCATAGTAACTGTGAGAAACTTAGTTTGTGATTAACTGTGAGAAAGGCATATTCCCACCAAAAGGAAAAAATCAGAACAGGGAAATCAACAGAACCTATTTCCCCACCCCCTGCAGTTAAATACCACCTGATGCCACTTTTAACATGTAGAGATCAAAAACTTTCAACTAGTGGGTCACATCCAGGTCATTTCAGTAGAAACTGTAAGTTTTCAATGAGTAACCCAAAAGACAAGAATTTCATAAAAATTAGTAACATCCAGGAATTTGAAAAGAAGCAGCAAAAATCCTAGCTAATTGTGACAAAAATAGTATTGGATATATTGTGTGATGTTTTAATATTCACCTGCTAAAACCAAAGGCTAAAGACCAAACTGAAAATTTCAGTGTGATTTTCTGATCCTGGCCATGATATGTATTCATTGCTATAAATACCTCTGTTAGTACATTTTAAATGGCCAATATACAAGTTTAAAGGGCAAAAGTCTTTGAAAGTTAAAGGTAACTATAGAAAACTGATTTAGACTTCATACTATTCCATATTTCTTCTAGTCATCAATGAACAGCATGCCTGCCTGGTGGCTATTACCAGTAGAAGTAATTTAACTAACTGATAAGTCTGAAACAAAACAAAAAATCTTACAATTTTTATGGAGTTAATTAGAATATTCAAAATAATAAAGAGAAACTCTTCTATGAAAAAATATATTTATTTGCTTTTTAGTTTTTAAGATTCCTGGTTTGAGTTTTGTGAAATATTTATATTTTTCTTAAGATTACATTCTGTGTAGATATATATAACCCATTGTTTCTTATGTTACGCACTCATCTCATTAAAGGGTACAGAACTCTTTGCCTTTCTCACTGGAAGCTTTTAATGATGTGTTTCAGGAAGCATACATCTGTTTTTTAAAACAGCTCCTCCCTAAACCTGCTAAGGTTGGCTCCTAAAATATATCAGGAAATAACTGGAAGTGCTGGAAGAGGAGGAGGAAGAAAAAGAGATCATTTAAGATAGCTTGCTTAATTAAACCTAAAACTGTTACTTCTTCCTGTCGAACTAAGTCATGTACATACCATTAGCTCATTCACATCTGGGAAAAAGGGTGGCTTTGTATCCATGCAGGGATTGTATTTGTATTTTAGCTGCATCCTCTAAGTGGGAATTTGAACATAGTGGCTACAAAACAGATGCAAAAAAATATAAAAATTACATCACTCTAGCAAAACCAGATGTGACTCCAACAAAGGAGTGATGCCAGTAGTGATGGTCCCTCAATCACCTTGGGTTTCTCAGTCTCAATAAGCCATTCCCTGAGCAGACAGATGTAATAAAAAATAGGCATCCAGTCTGACTAGGACTTGTTTTGGGGCATTGTCAGACATTTTTGGTTTTACATTTACTTTCAATAGTCTGTCTAAAGCCTTGTGATTCATGCATACGTTCCTAACAGTCTGAGCTGGAATCACTCAGTATATAGAATCAACATTTCAACTACTAATTCAGCTGGAATGTCAGGGTCATGAATCCAGTCAAGCCTATGTACTCAGTGACTCATCACAGGAGTCTCATTTCTACTGCCTTTTTTCTTGATCAGCTTTTAGTAGTGAGCACCAGTCACATTCTCATAGATAAGACCAGGTACATAACTATCATATTTTGAAGAATGATAGTGTCTGTCATGCCAGATTTCTACACATCATGCACCATTTCTTAGCTCTCTTAATATAGCTAATATTTGGGAAAAGGTTACATCAAGTATCTTTGGAAGAGGAAATGAAGGATGAACTAATTAATTTGACTGATAATTCTTTTGTTTGCTGGGATGATACATTACCACAGAATTCTGGAGAGGAAGTTGTTCGTTCTTAGTGGCACCCTGTTTTTTTTTTAATTATTATTCACAATAGAAAGGCACCTATCACCATCTTGAAATCTACAGTGAGGATATTTAATAGGACAACTGTTACATTATTGTGTTTTAAATTAAATTCCCATCATTCTTGTTGTACATGCTGGAGCAGTGATGGGCTGCAAGCTCAGAGTTCTGCTCATCTTAGTATAATTTCTTCTATTGGACAGTTCTTGCACTGTTAGTATAGGCTAAAAAGACATTCTGTAATGTCCTATTTCTGGAACATTTCCTTCAATTTTTTTTAAAACAGTCTCTGCTCTCACAAGACTATTTCTAAAATCCTGAAAACTGTACACATTTATTTCAAGATTCTCAATGTGACTTACAGATCTCTCTTGTTTTAAGAGATCTGGTCTTCGGTCTTGGGACGTTAATCATGTTTACACCATTTCACTTGAGGCGAGCCTCCCTTTCAGCTCCTCAAGGAGAATGTTTAACAAAATCATTTTAGTCTTCAAAGCTTTTTACAAATATTAATTCTCAGAACACCCATTTAAGGAGACAAGCAGTATGTCCATTTTATAGAAGTGGAAATTGAAAGCGGGTTAAAAGTACCTAGCCCAAAGTTATGGACGAAACCACTATCAGAACCAGGATTGTAACTCGGGAGTTCTTGGCTCTTAGTCCTATGTTAACCATAGACCAGCATCTCTCTTCCTAGAAAACTCAGTGAACCCCACCCCACCCGCCTCTTTTGAGTAGACCAATATCATGGCTGTTTAAGTCTTCTAATAATTGCAGATTGTGGCCCATGCTCTCCACTGAAACCTGAGTACATATTCCTCCATATCCTGGAGCATTAAAGCATGCTCAGAGACGAATGCATATATAAAAAACCCCTCAAACATAACAAACGCCTATGGGCAAGGTAGTCCTTACATCTTATGCACTTCCCCCGCCACCAATCATCAGCCAACAGAAGGTGTGCTTCTTTTAACACAATAACATTTGCGAGGACCTCAAGGTCCAACGTAGTACCAACACAATAATTCTCCACAGGTCTCAAAGACCTTGCACTCTGATACATGTGTGCTCTAAGGAAAACCAGGAAAAATTCTGAGCCATTTCAGGTTTGCTGGAGATTAATTTGTATAAGCAACTTCCAGCATAATGCTGGACTTTCCTATCTAGAGAGTATCATGTAAGTCAGAATATTGTTGCTCATTTCCGTAAGGCTGGAGGAAACTGTATTCTGAAAGCTTCAGGTGACTAAAGACAGCTTTTCTTCCATTTAGACAGGTGAGCGTTTAGGCAGATTGTACTTCAGTTCTCAGACATCAATACAGAAGTTTCTTTTAAAAGCTTGACAATCAAATGATACAGTTTTGCTAACTCGTAACAGCTTATTCTAAGGAAGTCAAAAATATATTTAGCCCTTGTATCCTGTATGAGAGTCAGAAAAAGAAACTGACAAACAAACTTACCACAGCTTACCCAAGTTAGTATAGTAAAAGAAAGTTAAAGGATCTTTTCTTCAGCATAAATCTACATTTTGTCCTTATTTGAGACGGGTTAGAGTAAGTAATGAATTCTACACCTGGCACTGTTGTAGCCACGTTGGTCCCAAGATATGAGAGCGACAAGGTGGATGAGGTAATATCTTTTATTGGACCAACTTCTGTTGGTGGAAGGTATAAACTTTTGAGCTACACAGAGCTCTTCTTCAGGTCACTCTGCTTCCTTCCCCAGACCTGAAGAAGAGCTCTGTGTAGCTCGAAAGCTTGTACCTTCCACCAACAGAAGTTGGTCCAATAAACGATATTACCTCACCCACCTTGTCTCTAAAAAAAATAAAAAAAAAAAAATTAAGTCTCAAATCCTGAAGGTTTCTTCTGATATCTTTAAGACTCTGGTACAGCAAAGTATGTAAGCAATTAAGTAACTTTAAAAATGGGAGTAGTCCAAATGATGTACTTAAATTTATACATGTGCTTAAGTAGCTTGCTAAATTGGGGCCTAACCAACTATATGGATTCGTAACTGTTCCCAACGATGTGGTACTATTTATTTGTTTATTTTTGAAGAATCCTTGCTCTTAATATGTTTATAGTATATGTAAGAGAAATTTTATCAGCAAGGTGTACTCAAGAATATCAGTGAAAAGTATAGTGAGTTGGGGCACTGTGGCACAAGATAATGACATTTGCCCAGAAAGCTAGTTTTGATTCACTGCTACAAACTAAAATACGTAAACAGAAATTCACAAAGAAATAGAACTGGAGGCTAATTTTATTTTGTGTACTGCAGACCCTATGAACCAGAGATAGAGGAATTTGTAAGATTAGAAATAAATTTGAGAAGCCAAGGAATAATTCATGAGATGTTGCTGCCTTACACCAACATATGTAACAATCAATTTAGTTCAGTTAGTTTAAACATTATAGAAATTAAGGCACAAACAAACAAATGTTATGGGCTTGAGTCTCAGAAAGCTCAGCCCTGAGGTTTATGTTTATTTTTGCACAGGCATATTTAAGCTTATTTGTGCACACTCTCAGACAGAGTGTATGTGCGTCTGTCTGTCATATGACCAATTTAGAAAACAAGTACAGTATCTGAATTACTGCATGAAGTTTAAATATGCTCATGGACCTCAGACCTTGATCTTCTGATAATAAAACCAATCTTTTGTCCTAATGTATGTCTTGTACCTTGCAACGAAGAGTTCTGTGGCACCTTATAGACTAACAGATGTATTGGAGCATAAGCTTTCGTGGGTGAATACCCACTTCGTCAGACACATGAGATCCAGACTAACACAGCTACCTCTCTGGTCTTGTACCTTGTAATTTTTTTTTGGTCTTAAATCCTGATGTATCTGTTTGAACACAAAACTTGTAAGGCTTCATGTTTAGTAAAGTATCTTTTTTATTAGATTATTAAACAGTAAAATATCCATAATCTTCATCAAAAGTCTCACTTAAATCCCTGAATGACTGGCAGTTTTAGAGCGATCCTCCGATTCTAATTTACTGTTGGACCTGCACTGAAGGCACATTATGTATCTGTTTTGTTTCTTTTTGTCTAAGTTCTTTTTTCTTGATTTAGCTTCCCCGCCCAGTCCCACAACTGATCTTTGTGTAACTAAGAACTCCCACATTTAACAATTAAGAGATCATTTAGCCACTTTGACTTATTAATACCACACACAAACAGAAAGTGGTGAGTGACCTGGAGTGTGGCTCAGTAACATTTTCTGCTCTGATTACACTGCTCTACAGCCAAAATGCTTCTGAAATAAATGTAGTCAAACGTTACTAATTCTGGGTCACTGAGAACGAAAATGATGCTTAAAATTGTTGATTGGCTCTAGTCTAGCTGTTGGGCTCCAGACTACAGCAGTGAAATCTCCTGCAGTAATGTCAGAGGTTTCCATGTTCCGATTGATTCATTCAAAAGGTCTTCCCCATTCTTCTCAGGAAGGTGATGAGCCTGCAACACATACTGGTTGATGGCAGACCCTCAACATCGTTTCCTCGCTCCAGTGGTGGAGACTGTTTCATTGATTCAATCGAAGTACGAGTCTTAAAGCTTTTTGCTGATAAACGGCAATGTTTTGCCATCATCCAGTGGTTCATGCATCTATATGTGAGGGAGAAACTATAACAACATCGAAACAACTTTTGATGCATAACTCATGACCCAACATACTAGTGGCAGCTCTCCACCGGAAGAAGCCTTAGGTGATTTTAAGGTGTCTCTCTTGTTGCATGCATACTGAACACAACCATAAGTTTAGTTTACTGCTGTTTTCTCTTCTTCAGGCGAAATGCAATAGCCTCGGCAAGAGATCCCCACTACCTCAGAGCATTGGCCACTCGACAGTCATGGGCCTGAGGAAAGGTTTCAGCATCCACCATGTGATCAAGGGAAGATTTTGTCACCGCCCTTACACATCAAGGGGCCTGAGAAACGACTTTTTCGTTCTAATGCCATGACATACAAGCAGCTTCCACCTCCATGGAAATTCCAAGTAGTTGAAGCTAAGGATTAAAGGAAGTACTTGTTGGTCCTCAGCTCAGTGAACTCTTCAGATTTGATGCTATCCCTACTGCACTCTGATCGCACCCTGGCATGGCAAGACGGATATTGCACACACACTTGTTCATGGAAGATAAGTCTCATGTTCTTCCATAGTTTCTTGTTTCCTCACAAACTGGGCATGTACAGCAATAGAGGGTTGAGTGAACCTGTTCCATCTTGCGGTAGCTGCGGAGGGCTTGGGAGAGAGGTGAAGCAGGATGGTTGCGGTTCTATGCGGGGGAACCCCCTGTTTATACAAGCCAACACCAGTAAGCTGCGCTACCTCTAATACACTTGACTCTTCCTTCAGAGGGTAGGCCATGGTAGTCTGATCTGTAAAAGCAGCAGCGAATACCTGTAAGCACCTATAGCACTAACTGACGTCTGATGTAGTCTATAATGTTTACCACAGGATATCTCTGGCTGTCTGTTGAGGCGTCTTCTATGTAGTACAGACTGACATCATTCCTCCCTAGACACGCATCCTAAAGGGAGTGGATTGACTCATAGTGGCCCCAAGATTGAGTCAATCCCAAGTTGCTTTTGCGTTGCGCCCTCCGGCTGATTTTAGCCAAGGGCACCGATATTTAGCAGTGGACAGTTCAGAAAGAGAGATAACCGTCATGTTCATTGCCAGTTTCTTGTGGCGTATAGCGCGGACATACAGATAGGACTGTCTCAACCCATCCTAGACTTCATTGCAAAAAGACGAATTGAATGACTAGGTGATGTAGCGTCTCGTATTTGTCGCCCTCTGTTCTCCAGGCATCTAGTACACAAATTTGGTGGGACGGTGAAAAAAACAAAAGGCCGACCTCTCCACGTCTCTGCCTGCCTTAGGCCGTGCTATGTGTTTTCTTGCTAGGCTCAATCCTAGCCAAGAGGAAAAATCTGTGCGAAAGGGACTGTCTGATATGTTTTCCCGCGAAAGCAAGGAATGACTGACGAATTTACCAGAATACGCCCCCCGCTGACCGGATTAACGAGTTAAGCATCAGGGCCGGGGGATCATGGAGACGGAAAGGGGGTGTGAGGACTTTCCCGCTATCCACAGTCCTCGCATCTCGTACAACTATTTCATTTCTTTGGCTTAGCGCCCAGTGTGTAGCTTACAACCACGGTGTCTTTTATCGGTTCACGGGAACAGCGGTATTCCGTTTCTTTCCCCTACCCCCAGCACGAGAAATGACAGTTATAAAGCAAATCCTTGAGTACTTACATGTCACCCTCTTTGCTACTGAATGCTTAACTGAAGAGGCGAATCTGCAGCACTGAAGAGCATTACAGCTTTGCACCAGTGTCGGTGATCATAACCAATGAAGTTAATCTGAGGTGTGATTGATTGCTATGAAAAATCCGCTTCCTCTCCCCTCCTGGTGGTAGATGGTCAGTTACTACATGTTAGACAGCAGAAACTGTTACTCTTGCTCATCTTCTTTTTGTTACGCTCACCAGTAAATGGGGACAGAACTGGATAATAACCACTGGTTGTAAAATTTTGAAAGGAAAATGGGGATTAACTCACTTGGACTGAGTTCAATCCTGCCCTTTACGGTTAATAAAAATAGAGTCAGTCCAGACAAGAATAGGATACGTGTATTAAAATCAGTGTAGCACAGCGCAGCTGTGCTCTGCGTCAGTATTCACAGAGGGAGCCGCTGCAAGTACGGCAAACCCGTTGCTTCCCACCTACCGGGGGCTACACACGGCAGTGCTTCACCGCCATTGGGTTGGGCATGATGTTATGAAGATGCATGAATAAGAATCACAGAGTAGTTACTGAGATCAAATGAGGGGGAATCGCAGCCACCATGGGCTATGGACAGTCCATGCAGTTTCAGAATCTTTTCTTTAACACAGTGTGAGAGGAAGGGGTCTGACTGAAGACTCAGCCCCAGGTGAAAGATTGAAGACAGTTACCAGCGCTGTACCATCCACTGTCAGAAAAAGGAGTCATTCCCTTTTCACCCCGTGAGCCCCCGGCCACACTCCCAGCCAGGAAGCAAACTCACTGGGCGGCCGTTCTACCCTTGCGGGCCCATGGGCAGAGGAGCGGATACTGCTCTTCACCGCACCAGCCATCGCGATGTCTGCCAGCAGCATTCAGTACACAAGGGTGACAATTACAGTACTTAAGAATATTTATTTCACTTTTGAGTTTCCGCTGGCGTGAGAGGGGGGAAAACCTGACGAGCTGTTCCGTGAACCACGGACGCACAGCTGTGTTGCTATTACGCCTCAAGGACATAGCTGCAGACATTGGGCGCGCAGCCAAAAATCATAGTTTTCAGAAGACCGCTGTGGAGACTGGTAGCTGTAGTCCTCATTACCCTTCCCTCCCCCATGGACCATCGTTGAGTGTCTGGCTTCCCATTACTGTTGTCACGCACCGCTGTTGTATTTCCGTGCTAAGACTTTATATTTATATGGCAAACGCGGTATTGGCATCGTATCGCTCTCGGGGGCAGCTCCCTCCTCCTCCACTCCACGTCTCTCTCA
>NC_133785.1:15561124-15574939 GCF_003597395.2 Chelonoidis abingdonii
AGCCTTGGTTGCAAAACATGTCACTAAAGATAATTTTTGCACTCTCATCTAGATTTTTTCCACTGAACTGCGGAGTAGTGAGCGACGAGCAGGCGAGCGATTTCACCAAGACATTGCAACAATGGAGAAACGCTGTCGAAGCAAATGGAGCCCATCAATGCTTGCAGGCTATTGCTGGACAGTGACAGAGATGCTCCATTTAATGGAATACAAGAGAAAGCCAAGAAGCGCGACGTAGACACTGAATAGGACTAAACTATGTACATAATAGTTTTTTGCCTTTTGTTTTATATAAAATTTATTATTATAACCCTTTTGCTGATTTTTAAAGTGTTACATAAACAGGACAGGTGAAATATTATCATGTAAAGCAACCATAAACACATGAAAAGACCTAGGTTTACAATTTAGGATTAAAACTCTACTATCTACACAATATACATAGGCATAAAATGTAAAAACTTAAATATCTTAGAAACAGTAGCCAATCAGGTTGTTTTAATTGTCATATTTGAATTCAGCACATCAAAATACATAATAAATACCACATTTTATCTCTGAAGCAGACGACTTCTCAAAAATTGTAGACCAGTGTTATTTATGTACTCTAGAGTACGTACAGTAGATTATGTGTGTGCATGTTAAATACTTGCTTAATTCTACTTGTGCCTTTGCTAACATTTAAAGTTAACCAGACTACAGTGTTTAGTATATCAGCCATATTTTTATATTTATGTATATCTATCTAGGGACTTATATGGACCTGACAATTGTATTGTTATTAATTTGTATTACAGCAGTGCCTCCAAGTTACAACCAATTTAACATCCTATTGTGTGAGGCACTGTATAAATGTGCAATGAGAGTCAGCTTCTTGAAGAGCTTACAATCTAAATGACAAGACAGACAAAAGATGGGGAAAAAAGAAGCATTATCCCCACTGTGCAGACAGAGAACAGAAACAGAGTTAAAGTAATTTCCCCAAGATTACACAGGCAGTTTGTGCAGAAATAGGAATTGAACTCACATCTTCCAGGTTCCAGACTAGTGCCTTATTTACAAGACCACTATTCCACTTCTTTGTAGTTTACAATCAGAATGTCACTAACTAAAGTGTCCCTACTGATTTAATAGATGGGAAACTCAGTTGGATCTGCAAAATACTGGACAGATTTAGGTCTGGTCAGGAAGAGCTCTTTGGTAGCTCTAAAACTTGTCTCTCTCACCAACAGAAGTTGGTTCAATAAAAGATATTATCTCACCCACCTTGTTGCTCTTTCAACAGAGATTTCCTTAATATGCAGTGTAAAATGTGACATTAACATAACTCATATTCTACATTAAAATGCATAAAGGTAATTAAGTTACTACCAAATATGTTAACACATTCCATTAAGAAAAGAAAATCCAATTAAAAAAATTTAAATTACCATCAAGTGTTCAATTTTTATGTCAGGGAATTCACAGGTGTAACAGCAACTCACCAGTAACTAATATATGTTAGAATAATAGATGCAGCAATAGAAAATGGAAGAACTCTGCCATGTCAGATCTCCACCAGTCTGGGATGCCACATTGCCCCCATATGCCAGAGGTGGAAAGGGAGACTGATACAGGAGATATTAGAGCCCCTCTGCCAACTTTCCATCAGCAAAGAGTTCCCCTGCACAGCAGACTTCTCCACTGGTCTGGCTTTAAGTCCATTTTATGTCATTTATGCAGTGCAAAGTGGATTTGGTTGACCAGAGAATCTTGGCTTTTCAGAATATTTCTATTTTAGCATTATAAGCCACAGTTCTGCAGATAAGATAGTTTCCAGAAAAAATGTTCAAAATAGCTTGAAGTCCCTTATAAAAGGAGGCTGGTGCCCTCAACCCTGTGTTAAATAGACAGCAGATCACAATTCAAATAATTTGGCACATTTCTGCACAATTGATACCATTTTGCACAGCTGAGTGCCTATTCATGAGAAGTTTAGAAGTGAGCTGGTACAGAGAATGAACTACTCCAGGGGGATAGTCTTATCAAGTTAATACAGAGATCATTAAAAGAGCAGCATGAAGACGCAGAGTCTATTGCTGCTACTCTGGGCTTGGTCTATTGATTTTTTTAAAAAGAAATTCTGTTGTCACTGCTGTCAATCACCAGACACCACAAATACAAACATTCAGTATGATTTTCAAAAAGTAGTACCCAAATATACTTTTGATGAATGTACACTAGAGGCTCAGCATGGTCTAGTGGACTGACCACAAGAAATCCTGAGTTCTAAACTTGGTTCTGCCACTGATTTGTCTTGTACCCTTAGGTGAGTTTTTCCACATCTATAAAATGTGGAAAACTACTTTACAAAACTACACAGAGATATTTTGAGGAACTAATTACTGTTCACACAGCCTTTTTGAGATGCAAAGTGCCGTAAGTACTAAATATTTTATTATTATTTTGTGTATGTTCTCTTATTAGCACTTAATAGAGTAGATGTCATGTTGTTTCAACTCCATGATGCACAAATAATTTTGAATAGTTCTTGACAATATTTTCCCACAGGAAAAAAGGAAGCCATTTTAAAGCATATCAGCTCCTGCTGCTCTAACCTGCAAATGCAAGTTTCATTGGCTTATGCCAACTTTCCTTTCTAATAGTAAATAGAAAAAAATTTAGCTGTAAATTAGAACAAGAAATTGGTTCCTACACCATTTTTCAAATAAGCTGGCTTAAATGCTTATAAGATTAATATGTTTAATCACTAGGGCCAAGGAATAGTTTTCTAAGTAATGGCAAAGTATGTTTCTTGGCTTGTGTGACAGTCCTTTTACAGGAGAAACTCTAATATTGCTATGAGTAAGTGATCTCTTCCACACTCCCATTTCTTACTCTCCAGCCCAATCACAGATCTTAACCAGAATTTATTTGAATGAATTTTAACAAGTGAGCAGCCTTATGTAAAATGCTCTGCAAACCACTATGAAGAGAGTGGCATCATTTGGGTGTCTGCATAGTAATAACAGAAGATGCCACATGAGCAGCTCTACAACTAGTTATGTTTAGAAATGTTTCATGGGATGACCTCATTCACTAGATCAAAAGTATTAACTAATCATTACTGAATGTGTCATTTCTCTGATTCATATACCATGGTCATTAAGAGGAAAAATTGGAGAATGCAAGTTTTATCAGTAAGTCCATCCATTGTGTATTTAAAGCTTGCTGTATGTTTAATGTTGAGTTACTTTTTAAGATTACCTCATACACGCCCTCTCATATTCCTAGAGGTTTCTTTAACTACTAAAAAATTGAATATTGTGAAAAGGAAGTGATTGATTGGTTTTTAAATAGTACTACAAGTAGTATGTATCATTTGCATGAATAATTCAAACTTTTCACAAACTGGCACATGGGTTCACTGCACAATCGATGGATGAAAATTTATTAAAGAGTCCTACCAATTTACTATTTGTGCTTTTCTTGCTAACCCAGACACAATAAGAGAAAAGTAGAAAATCATAGGAGGGATTAAAATCTACCAGTGATACTTGACCCTACAATTGGGGAAATTAATCGTGAGACATACAGCTCACCTAATCCTAGTGGATAACCAGGAGTGGTGCAAGGGTTTTTGGCGCCCTAGGCACAGGGCCGGCTCTCTGGTCCCGCGGCTCCGGTGGACCTCCCGCAGGCGTTCCTGCGGACGGTCTGCTGGTCCTGTGGCTCCAGTGGACCTGCCGCAGGTGTGCCTGCGGATGCTCCACCGGAGCCGCGGGACCAGCGGACCGTCCGCAGGCACGCCTGCGGGAGGTCCACCGGATCAGTCTGCCGCCCTCCCAAATCCTGGTGCCCTAGGCGAGAGCCTACGTCGCCTAAATGGAAGCGCCGGCCCTGTGGATAACTCTTGCTCAGGGGAAAATATCTTAAAAAAAATTATTTAGACAAAATTACAACATTAACATATTACATCATTCATTACTTATTCAGGATCAGGAACAGCCAAAGAACCTGGCTAAAGATTCTGCCTTGCTGGCTAGGGAGGAGTTCTCCTCTGAGGACACTAAAAAAGGTAACCAAATTTCTAAAATATCTGGCCTCTTTTTGGGCACTTCTCTTGCATACTTAATACAAAAGCTTTTCCATTACAAGGACAGTTCATACTGTACTGTTACCACAACTCTATAGGAGGAGTGACATTTTTTCCAATAACATGCAATAAAAGTTTCACTGCTAACCACAGGCGATGTGTGGCGGCGGCATGTGGGGTCATGGACTGAGCATGTTCAGTAACATTGCTGAAGTCAGCTGCCCTCACTCTGCCCCTCCACCCCACCACACCCAAATATCAGCAGACACAGTTCCTCTCTCTGCTGCTAAAAATAAAAAATACGTTAATTTGTTGTTCTACTGGAAGTATAGATTCTTTACTGGAGCAGGAAAATACCTTTCTGACCAGGTATTTTATAATCAGTGTAACTTTCTGGGCACATGGGCAAGGATCACCAGTAACACATGCATCCAACAAAGTGGGTATTCACCCACGAAAGCTCGTGCTCCAAAATGTCTGTTTAGTCTGTAAGGTGCCACAGGATTCTTTGCTGCTTTTACAGATCCAGACTAATACGGCTACCCCTCTGATATAGTAACATATCTAATCCCATTTATATCCCAAGATATTGGTGCCCAAATTCTTATTCCATTTTATTCTTGATTCAAAATGTATCAATCACTTCCATGTAATTTAGTTCTTTTAAATGGCTCACCTGGTAGACTTATTACCTATTAATTAGCAGCTGAAGGCTTGCATAATTTTTTGTTGTTTTTGTTTTTATATGCCCGTTAAAAAAAAAACACAGATAAAAAATGAATGATGTATTATGCAATTTATGTATACTTGGCATCTGGATAGTGTCACACATGAACAGTTTCTATGCATACATCAGTATATTCTCTGAACTCGCCAGGAGAGAAAATAAAGAGGCAAATCGTTAAAACCAACTGCTCTTACTGACACTCACTACCTTAGCACTTAAACAACAACTACAGCAGAAGGCAGGCATCACCTCTGGCCTAATCGTTTCATGACAGTAAACAATAATAGGAAAAACCAGATCTGCCATAACACAGTAATCAGGGTGTAAGATGATGCCAGAGAAGTCCCATTGATAATCAACAATGTTAAAAAGCTGAGCTCATGTTACAGAGATCTGTAGAAGTAACAAAAAGCTTTTAAAACAAGATTGAAATTTAAAGAGATGACTCAAGCCAAAGACTACTGAACTTTAGGACATTCAGATCCAAACTTCATGGCTCACCCAGCACTATTTTTAAGCATTATACAACAACAATTATTATTATTTACATAAGGTTTTAGGGTTCAAACTACAGCAAAATTGGTGCCATTGCTGCTGGACCATAAGGGCTCTGTGAACCTCTGGGTCTATGCAGCTGAAGAGGCTCAAGGGGAAGCAAGAAGTAAGTTTTCTGTGGCTGCCCATGCCTGCTCTCTTTTCCATATAGAATTGTGTGCCACAGTTCTGTCTTATGATACGTTTCTGGTCAGTTAAAACCAATCTGAGGTTACTCTTTTCTTTCTCTCCATTCCTCCATTTTATTTGTTATTTGGTTGGTTGGTTTTTTGTTTTTAAATAGGCTAAAGGTTATATTTTCAAAAGTGACATGGATATATAAGGAGCCTAAGAATGAATTTTTCAGAAGTGTCTAAGACGTAGGAACCTAAGTCACTTTTTCAAATGTGACTGAGGCACTTAAATTCAATGGGAATTAGGCACCTAAATACCTTTGAGGACTTGGAGTTTAGGAGCCTATGCCACTTTTGAAAATATGATTTAGGCACTTTTAAATATTGTACCCTAAAGCTCACTGAAAGGCACCCTTGAAAATTTTACACTAATATATTAAACAATTTGATTTATGTTTACTATTAAAGCAGAGAGAGAGGAAAGAACTATCTGGAATATTCAGTCCACATTTCTGGTTCCACAATGCTTCATTCATAGAACTATTATATAAATGACAGCAAAAAATACATATCCACAGTTATCTGTATTCCCACCATTTTAAATTTAAGGGGAAAAAGAAATTAGAATGGTCGATTATATTAAAAATCTTAAACTCAAAGAATTTTGTCATCTAAATTTTTTTGCCAGAACAAACAGCGTAATCTTCTAAATCAGATGTTCCATAGTTTTATAGTCTAATTGTGGGATATGTCCCAGTCTTCGCCACTATAAAGAATATTTTATTAGAAAAATTCCTGACTGTTTTTTTTTCCATTTCTAAATGACAAAAGGATCAGAGGCTTTGTGATTTACGCTTTGTAATTAGATTCAGAGAATCAGTATATAATGCAACAAAACCTTTATTGTACTATAAATCAAGATGACAGGTGGGTGGGAGTTAGATGGTTTGATTTAGTTGCCAATTTTGACATTTGGCTGTATATCTATGCGCCTAGATATTAAAATAATAGGTGCAATAGAACATTAAAAATAAGATTAAAATAGATATGTTCACAAAAGGAGGTAGGAAGAATGAGTTAGAATGTATGTGAAAGTGGACACATAAGACTCAGTTTTATTTTTAATGTAGAAAGCATGAATTGCAAGCCCTATGGTTGTGGTCCAATTGTTGAATTATAATTCTACCTTCAAGTGTTTTTCATAGCACCAAACAGCAACCCTTTAAATAAGATAAACAATAAAAACTGTACTTGTTGCTCTATTTTTACTGCTGTGTCTTATCTTTTGTTAAACAAAAGGGAATTAGGAATTTATGATATTACAAATTTAGTATATGAAAAGGGGAGAAAACAGGCTCTTACATGTTAGTCTTACCAGTATTGCTTAGACTGCTAAAGACGCACATCGTTCCCATCTTTAGAAGTGATCATTAGAGCAATCATAAGTGACCATTTTCATAAAGGTCTGAAAATATTACTATTCCGTAACTCATATCTTTAAGCAATATCAATGAATGTACTAAGCGAACTTCTGCAAAAATAAAAATCCTCTCCCTGTTTAACATTTCATTTTCAAATATTCAACAACTGAAATCAGAATTTGATCCAAATATTGACTAGCAAGAAAATTTACTGATAGATTGAAATCAGCTTTCATTACTAGTGCAACATTGCAGGATCCTTCTGATCATGTTTTATAACTGTACAGTAGAGGACTGCATTGTATAGACTATACAGTAAACTGTTTTGTAACTTAGTAGTTTACTCAGCACATTTGCAAGTTCATGCCTTTACTCTGCTTAGTGCAGAGAACTACATCTTACACTTAACCTTACTTGTGCCACTTATGCCTACATTTGCATTTGATATTTACTGTAAGGACTTGTAGGATGCAGGCCTGAAAAACTATGATTACTGCTTAAAATGGATGGCAATTCAGCTTAATAGGGAAGCCTTCAAATCACACAAGAGCAAAGAGACAGGACCATTCTGAGATTAAGAACATGAGAACGGCCATACTGGGTCAGACCAAAGATCTATCTAGCCCAGTATCTGGTCTTCCGATAGTGGCCAATGCCAGGTCCCCCAGAGGGAATGAACAGAACAGATAATCACGAAGTGATCCATCCCCTGTGGCCCATTCCTAGCTTCTGGCAAACAGAGGCTGCCCATCCTGGCTAATAGCCATTGATGGACCTATCCTCCATGAACTTATCTAGTTCTTTTTTGAACGCTGTTATAGTCTTGGCCTTCACAACATCCTCTGGCAAAGAGTTCCACAGGTTGACTGTGCGTTGTGTGAAAAACGCACATTAAAACATAGAAAGAACCTGTCTGAAAAATATTAATAAAACGTCTCTATTTTCTGAGCTACATGAGAAAACACATGAACTACTTTACCATAGCCTTATTCTGGTTTTAGTTTGCTTCTTTTACATCAGCGACATGTGGTGAACCACTATACCAAATCTTTCAGTTGCCACAGCTGCTGGCACTGGGCAGGTGAAGCAAGCTTAGTCCCTATTCCATACTAAATGTAACAATAAATTACACTTTGCATGTTCATAACACCGTAAGAAGATCCCAAAGCTCTTGAACATTAAGTGCATGTATTCTCTCAATAGTCTTGAGAGGAAATAAGTATTATCCTCATTTTCCAGCTGGAAGAACCAAGGCACTGGAGGGATAACTGATATGTCCAAGGTCACATAGGCAATCTGTGACATAGCCAGAAATATAACTGGACTCCACACTGCTAGACTTCAAACTGACCTTCAAGGATAGTTTTGAGGTTAAGTGCCTCCTCCCTATTCTTTTGGCCTATTCAGCAACTTGATGAACTCAGTAAACTGCATTGTTATTATTAAAATAAGGTCTGTGGTTATAACTGTCAATCAATTCATTTAACAGGGAGAAAAGGGAATCCATCTAGGTATCTCTGTTAAGAAGATTCTAGTGTAGTAATGAAAATATTTCAGAACATCATGTTACAATGTACTACATGAGCTGTCCAAAATCAAAGCAAATTTAATCCCATATTCAGTAAATCACTATTACTCTATGTACTCACGATAGAACAAAGTAAAGTACAGTCAGACAAGGAATTCAATGAACATCTTTCAGACGCGTAGGCAGGAAATAATGGGATGTGTCAAACAGAAGCCCATCAAGCAGATGGAAGATTAAGTTTTGCTTTGTCTACTGCCACATGTATCAATGCTCACAAAGCCTTGTTTGAATGACTCAGGACTGACTGGTCTGATTTAGATATCAAACAACTACAAAACTTTTGAAAAACAAAGATAATGGGAGGAAATTATTCTGACTACATTGCCTTATATACAAATATTTTCTTTCTGATTTCAGAGTTCCTTTTGCAGTTCACAAGCATCAACATTTACGTTCAGTGACAAGCACTCACTCTACTACTAATAGAACTTGGTGTTTATATCATACTTTATATTTTCAAAGCACTATACAAATGTTAGTCACAATATACAATTTACACTTGTAATAGAATGTTTATCAATATTTACAAATATTTCTTGATTTTTTTGAGTTCTGTGCCAATTTCTTGAGGGTTTGCCATAGATCATCTGCAGTCCTCAACTGGAACTTGTCTGGGGTCCTGTAACAGAGTGGCCCCCCCTTTAATGGCTGGGGCTAGCAACTCCTGATTACTAAAGAGATACACCTAGGTTGGGTCAGGTAATTCCATGAAGGTGGCTTCAGTGAGGGGAGAAGCTCAGGAAGCTGTGGCAAAGTCTGCAGGGAGTGAGATAAGGCTCCGGCAGGGAAGACCATGAGACGAGAGTCATTGCCCCAGACAGGGAGGCCTAGAAGCAGAGGCGTCAACTTTCTAATGTGCTGGGAGGGAAGGCCTTGAACCCTGGCTCTGCCCCAGGCCACGCCCCTACTCCTTCCCCCAAAGCCCCACCCCTACACTGCTTCTCTCCGCCCACTTCTCTCCGCCCCACCCCATCTCTTCCCACCCCTGCCCCCGAGTGCCTGGCCCTCGCTCCTGCCCCGCCCACCGGCACCTCCTGCATGCTGCGGAACAGTTGTTCACTATGGGTGGGAGGTGCTGGGAGGGGGAAGCGCTGATCAGTGGATGCACTGGCAGGTGGGAAGCATTGGGAAGAAGGGGCAGGAGCCGATCAGGGAGTCTGCAGATGGGTGCTCAGCATCCACTGTTTTTTTCCTGTGGGTCTCCAGCCCCTGGAGCACCCACAGAGTTGGCGCCTGTGCCTGAAAGTGACCCTGATCAGACAGACAAAGGACTATAGAGGCCCAAGGTAGGAAGGCCTGGAAGGAGGAAAAGAAACTTTGTGATGTGCAGACATACAAATGGACTTTGTTTGGGATATTGAGTTTTATTTGAAGTTTATTTTATATTTAGAAAGCCAGTCTCCAAGCAGAAGTATTTTTACCAAGAAATTAAATGTTTTATTTGAACAGTCCAAGAGGGGAAACTGAGACAGGCCTGTTGCATGTAACCAGAGACTTCAATAGGCCATGAAGAAGTGCACAGTAGGTAGCCCACACCAGTTAGAGGACCTTTATAAGCATTATTTAAATAAAACAAATTCAGTCAACTAGATCAAAAAGAGATTAAGATTAGAATCTGGTGCATTTTGCTACAGAATGCAAAATAATAGTTATGGGAAAACGATGGTGTATTTCTTGTAAAAACTGCCACAGACTGGGGCTTGGGTGATCAGGCCTACTGACCTGAGCCAGAGTCAGGAGCAAAGCAGGAGGGCAAGGCTGGAGTGGATTGGAGCTCAGCAAGAACAGGTTTAGAGCAAGGGTGGGAACAAGGCAGGAGCAGGACTGGAACAAAGTTGGAAACAAGGCAGATACAAGCGTCATTGCAGCTATGGGACTAAGCACTGAGTAGCCCTACCTGCTGCTGCTGCTGCTGGCCTTAAGAGCATGCCTGCTGGTTCCTCTGAGCTAATCAGGCAGGACAGCTAATCAGGCAGCTCTGCTGACGCTCACCTGTGTTCATGAGTTTGCCTGGAAACTGAACAAGCTAGTCTGTGGCCTGGTCTACGCTACGCGTTTAAATTGATTTAAAGAGCGTTAAATTGATTTAACGCTGTACCCGTCCACACTACAACGCTCTTTATATCGATATAAAGGGCTCTTTAAATCGATTTCTGTACTCCCCCTCGATGAGAAGGAGTAACGCTAAATTCGATATTAACATATCGGATTATCGGTTAGTGTGTGGACGGAAATCGACGTTATTGGCCTCGGGCGGTATCCCACAGTGCACCACTGACCGCATCTGGACAGCAATCTGAACTCGGATGCAGCGGGCAGGTAAACAGGAAAGCCCCGCAAAACTTTTGAATTACATTTCCTGTTTGCCCAGCGTGGAGCTCTGATCAGCACGGGTGGCGATGCAGTCTCAAAATCCAAAAAGAGCCTCCAGCATGGACCGTACGGGAATTGATACTAAGATCTGGATCGCTGTATGGGGAACAAATCTGTTGTATCAGAGCTCCGTTACAGAACACGAAATGCCAAAAGCGTTTGAAAAAAAAAATCTCCTCCAAGGATACACAGCGCTGCGTGACAAGCGTAACGGAACCAAGAGACTCAAATGGACGCTCATGGATGGAGGGGGTACTGAGGACTCCAGCTATCCCACAGTCCACAGCATCTCTGAAAAGTATTTGCATTCTTGGCTGAGCTCCAATGTCTGTAGGTTCAAACACAGTGTCTGGCGGTGGTTCAGGGAATAGCTCCTCAGTTTCCCCCCCACCCCACCACGTGAAAGAAAAGGGAAAGAAATCATTTCTTGACTTCTTTCAATGTCACCCTAATGTGTACTGAATGCTGCTGGTAGACGCGATGCTGCAGCAGTGAAGAGCAGTATCCTCCTCTCCCTCTCCCCTCCCCGGTGGTAGACGGTGCAATAGACTGACTAGTAACGTCGCCTCATGAAATATCTAACATGTTGGCATCAGGTGAGGCATCATGCTGTTACTCACCCAGTAGAAGGAACAGAACGGTGAAATAACCAGCTTCATCCCAGTAGCCAACTGGGGGATTCAGAACCCCTCCCTTTTCCTGTGTCATCAAGAAAAAATTCTGTACTGGCTGGGACTGTCATAGCAGCAGCATGCTGGGCTCCTTTCCCCCACACTGCCCGCTTAATTTCCTGCCTGGACTATCATAAATGCCCGGGAGGCTGCCTCCCCTCATTTATCTCACTACAAGTCTCTGTTTCTTATTCCTGCATTCTTTATAACTTCATGACAACAAATGGGCAGGACACTGCCCACGGTAGCCCAGGAAGGTTGGGGGAGGAGTGGAAGCAACGGTGGGGTTGTATTGCAGGGCAACCAACCCCTGTGAATACTGACACGGAGCACTGTGCTCTGATACACTGGTCCTCTAATACACTATGCCCCTTATTTCTAGGCAGGACTTGACTCTATTTTTAGAAACCATAAGGGAGGGATTGACTCAGTCCCAAGTGAGTCAATCCCAATTTTGCTTTTGCGTTGCGCCCCTTACCGGCCGATTTTCAAAGCCAGGGGCACTCATGATAGCAGCGGACAGTACAGAGGGGAGAGATAACCGTCATCTCATTGCCAGTTTAATTCCGCAGTAAAGACGTACAGAACGACCGTAACCATCTCTGCTATCATTGCAAAAGCAAGTGAATGCTGCTGTGTAGCGCTGGAGTATCGCCTCTCTGTCCGTCGGCATCCAGTACACATACGGTGCCGGAAAAAAAAAAAGCTGAACGGAGCTCCATGGGTTGCCGTGCTATGGCGTCTGCCAGGGCAATCCAGGGAAAAAAGGCGCGAAAGGATTGTCAGCTGATGTTTCCCGGAGGAAGGAATGTAACTGACGACATTTACCCAGAACCACCCGCGGACAATAATGATTCAACCCAGAATTCCAAGGGGCGGGGGAGACTGCGGGAACTATGGGATAAGCTACGGAAGAGCTACCCACAATGCAACGCTTCAGAAATCGACGTTAGCCGGACCATGGACGCACAACGCCGAATTACTGTGCCTAGTGTGGCCGCATGAAATCGAATTTATAATATCAGTTTTATAAAACCGATTTTAGCTAATTCAATATTATCCCGTAGTGTAGACATGGCCTCAGGTTCAGCTGAAGGCCTTCATTCCTGATAATCTGTGTCTCATGCATGCTACCTCTAAATGTACAAATAGACATTGCTATAGAGCTTTTGCTTTCTTTGTTGAATTAAAACTGTAAGTTATTTATAACTTACTAAATCCCACTGAACTTGACAGTCACATCTTTGGAATCTCATTAAATATTAGAAGAAAGCACAAAAAATAGGATAGGCCAAACCTTGTAAAAGGAGGAAATCAGATGTTTTAACTTCAAGTACTTCAGTGCAATAGGTATGAACTTTTTCTTCAAACAGCTTTACAGTAGTGTTAAGAATCTTTTCTGTAGACTTTTGCCCAAAAATAATCCTGCTACACTGACATAGAAAGATGGAGCTCAATTAATAATGAACTTTTCTCAGAAGAAAGATTCTTAAAGCTACTGGAAGTCTGGTGGGTTTAATCACTGGATTTCAGTACATAAGAGAAGTTTAATACATAGAATAGACTGGGCCAAATGTTTTCCACCAAAACTGTTTTTCAATGTAAAATAATTTTTTCAACTACAATTTTTTTTGAGGTAAAATGCGTTTGCTTTCTACTTAAAATTTCAGAATTTTGTCTGAAAATGGAAAATGCTGAAAAATCATTGTCTTTCTTTCCTTTTTTTTTTTTTGGTCAGTCAAATGTTTTACCAACAGCTCTAATATACACTCTCACTTTTCTAAAAACTGTGATTTCTACTGCCTCAGTAATAAAACTTGAACCATTTAAAAGTGTATGATATGAAATGATTTCTCGCTGTGTTGAACACTGATTAATTATATTCAGCATGATTCCTTTCCTGCATTTAGGAACCACACTAAAATAGTTTTATTTTTAGCAGCATCACTCTGAAGCATTCCTCTATACTCTACTGACATCCTGAGTAACCTGTAGTGATGATCATCTCATCTCAGCATTGTGTATTTACAAGATGAGGTCTTTATGGTTTTGAAAAAAGTTTACCACAGTGCAATTTAGTTTATTTATCTTACATTTTTTGCAGGATTTTGTAAGATGTCTCAACTTTTAAGAAAAAGCTAATTGCACTTGTAATAAGCCTCTGTCCCAAATCTGGACCTTAGCGTCCAAAATCTGGGTGTTTAGCATGAACCTCCAAGCTTAATTACCAGCTTGGATCTTATCTCGCTGCCACCAATCAGGATTCTGAGTACCTGATAAACTCTCTGGTCT
>NC_133785.1:15575297-15670475 GCF_003597395.2 Chelonoidis abingdonii
CTTTGAAAAATCCGGTTTCCTGATTGGTCCTCTGGTCAGGTGTTTGGTTCCCTTTGTTAACCCTTTACAGGTAAAAGAAACATTAACCCTTAGCTATCTGTTTATGACAGCACTGTCCTGTAATATTATGTAAGTGTCATATTCAAAAACAAATGTTCTGAATTGCAGGAATTTATCTTCTGTCCTATTTAACTGATTGCTATTGCTTTTATAACAGCTTCTACCATGGTCTCTACAACTACACACTATCCCTCCAGCCTAAGTATAAAGGACAATGGGCCCCTATACTCCCCAGTTGTAGAAATCAAGCTGAAATATGGCAGAGTAGCATGCACAATGGTGAGTTGCAACTACATGATAGAGTACGACCTCCAGGTAACTACTGGCAATCCCTCTATGCCAGGGGTGAGTAAACTTTTTGACCCGAGGGTCACATCTGGGTATGGAAATTGCATGGCAGGCCATGAATGCTCACGAAATTGGGAGTTGGGGTGTGGGAGGGGGTGAGAGCTCTGGGGTGGGGCCAGAAATGAGGACTTCAGGATGCGGGAGGAGGCTCTGGGCTGGAGCAGGAGGTTGGGGTGTGGGCTCTGGATGGGGCTGAGAATGAGGGGTTGGTGGTGCAGGAGGGTGCTCCAGGGCTGGGACAAGGGGTTTGGAGGGTGGGAGAGGGATTGGGGCTGGGGCAGGCTTCAGGTGGCGGTTACCTCAAGCAGCTCCCAGAAGCAACGGCATGTCCCTACTCTGGCTCCTAGGCAGAGGCAGGGCCAGGCAGCTCTGCGCAATGCCCAGTCTGCAGGTGCCACCCCTGCAGCTCCCATTGGCTGCAGTTGGCTGGAGCGCCGGAGCGGGGAAAGCCCTGGACCCTGTTCCACAACGGGAGCTCGAGGACCAGATTAAAATGTCTGAAGAGCCGGATGCAGCCCCCGGGGTGTAGTTTGCCCACCACCCCTGCTCTATGCCAACAACATGCTTTTGTGACTAAATATAAATGGAGAGCATGTGCAGATGGAAGGGTGAGAGTCAGCAAGCAACTATTTAACAGAGATGTTCTTCCATCAAACTGTGGTACATGATGCTAGGAAGCACTACAGAAGTTCATAATGCTGCTTTTCAGTCTCTGTCACCTTCAGAAAGAAAGCTAGTATGTCTTGGGAGGCAACGAGAGCATGTCTAATAAGTGAGTTCTGTGTCCTAAACTGGGGATTGGAAAAGATCACACAGCAAGTCTGTGCTAGAGCCAAGAATTAGCCACCTGAATATAGATGTCCTGACTCCCAGTCCAGTGCTTAAAATACTGCACCATACGTCCTATCAGTAAGGCACCAGATCCTGCAATGTGCCAAGAAGCTCTTTGAAGAATCGGATACTTAATGATCTTCCTTTTTACTGGAGCTGCTACTTCTACTTTCAGAGAATATTTGGTCGTTGAATGTTCATGTTCTTTTATGGCGCACAAGCACACACACAGGGCATCAAAATGGAGGAAGTAAATAACTTAAAACTAGAAAGATCTGCAAAGAATAACAAGATGTTCATCAAGTTAAGACTTCTGCACCTATGCACTTTGGGAGGAGTGAAGAAATTTGTTTCCAGAATAACAGGGAGTACAGGGTAAATTCTGCAAAGGCTGAAATGTGTCTGAAATCCATTACCTTTTAGGGATTGACTGATCCAAAATTCACGATGGCTTCTGACACATGGAGCTCTTAAGGTTTCTTGGGCTATACAGCAATGAAGGCTTCACCTAATTTTGAGGGAGAAATCTCCTTTCTCCTGTGGCCAAAGAATACAAATTAAACCACCCACTTTCTAATGGTGTAGACTCTGACTGCTCATCCTAATTCACTTATATAGCAGTTGGACTCTTGGGAAACAGTGGAGCATATTCACTGAGCATATTCAAGGAAACTCGTGATGTTCTAACATGTAGGAAGTGGTGGGGCCAACTTTGCTTTAAGGAAAGGTTAAAATAATTAAACATCTATAGCTTGCCAAAATGACGACTAAGGCAGGCACACTAAGCATCTACAAATAGCTGAGGAATGTAAACAGCAGAGAGACAGAAAGAAAGATTTAAAGTTTAATTGGACAAATTATTGACAATACACTGTAAGGAACAATGTTGACTTACGACTTAATAGATCTTTTCTTTGTTTCTTACAATTCTGTAAATCAGTCTTCTGTATCAAATTCCACATGAGTTAAATTTGCCTACATTCCTGAGGAAGGCAGATCCCACTGGGAATTTTTTTTCAAACTTCATCACTCAGACTTCTTTTTCTCTTAATAAACTTGGGCTTTTTGACCAAACTCTAATCTGAAACAACTATCTAACCTTGTAATCTGACAAGAGATAAACAGAGACGAAGCGGGTGAGATATCATCTTTTATTGGACCAACTTCTGTTGGGGAGAGAGACAAGCTTTTGAGCTACACAGAGCTCTCCTTCAGCTCTGGGAGAGGTACTAAGGATATGTCTACACAGCAATTAAAAACCCATGGCTGGTCGTGCCAGCTGATTTGGGCTCACGGAACTCAGGCAGTGCAGTCAGGCTCGTGCTGGAGCCCGGGTTCTAGGACGTTGCAAGGTAAGAGGATCCCAGAGCTGGGCTGCAGCTTGTGCCCAAAAGCCTACATCACAATTAAACAGCCCCTTGGCCCAAGCCACGCTCAGCTGGCATGGGCAACTGGAGGTTTTTAATTGCAGTGTAGACATACACTCAGGGATCATTCAAGGTGAAGTGTCCCGTTAACACTCCGGTAGTCATAGGACAAAAAGGTGGGAGGAGAGGGAGTGGCTACAGATTGTTGTAATAAGCCGTAAGTCTTGTGTCTTTATTAAAACCATGATTTTTAGTGTCTAGCAAAGTTATGAATTTAAGCTCCCAGGCTCATCTGTTAAGTGTTGACCCACAGGGGATGTGTTTTTCTCTTATCATTTTCCTGTGTGACTTCATTTGAGAATGTAGTGATTGTCTGGTTTCACCCACATAGTAGTTATGGCATTTAGTGCACTGGATGAGGTAGACCACATGTAGGACCCATGGATCTTGAAAAGTGTGTTGTGGGGGATGTGGATCATTGTAACCGCCGAGATACGTCTGCAGGTTTTGCATCAGTTGTTAGGCAGGATCTGGTGGTGCTTTGAGTTGGTGTGTCCTGGTCTGTGGGGAGTTTGCTTCTGATGATGAGCATGGAGAGGTTGGGGGCTTGTTTGAAGGCCAAAAAAAGGAGTTCAAGATTTCTTTCAAGACGGATTTTGGTTAATGAACTAAATTTTGCACTTGGTTCTTATTAGATTCTTATTTTTCTTTAAAAATAAATAAAATCCTCGTGGGTTTTGTCCAGTTTTATTCTAAAGCATTTCGGCATAAGATCAAAAGTGTGGCGGTAAATCAATTACAATTTACAATTACAAATTACAAATACAAGTAACATATTCAAGGCTCAAGTGCAGGTTTTGCCTTTGCAGGTCAGATGATTCAAAATTAGAAAGTACAGATATAGAGGAATGAAACCTTAATTCCTGTTCAGGAGGATGCATTTGTGAAAGCTTTAATAAAAACATATTCAGAATATTTATATTTCAATAAAGAATTAGGATTCTACACAGAAGCACAAACATCATAATTAACTGAACTGTGTCCTTGAAAAGGCTTGTAAATTGTACTTCTAGATTTAATGCTATAGGTGTTCTTAATCCTAAACCAGGGCATCTACATAGTTCACATCTATATCTACTACAAGAATGAATCCAATTTTATTTACAATGAAAATTGAACCTCTGTCAATTTCTTCACCAATCATAAAATCTAATCATTATAGTTTGCTTGAGCATTTAAAGAACACATGAATAATATGGAATACACTACATATTCAAAACAATGCTTCATTGCTGTATCCAGAAAACCTTGTTCAGGCCAGTCAAATAAATAAAGTAATCACACTATCATCTGAATAAGTCTTTACAGGATCAGGCCCTTATGTATATCAAGACCAAACTTGTTTTTATGATCACAAACAGCATATTTAGACTTCTTAAAGTATAATAGGATAATTTTGGTCTCAGAAATTCAATGCCCATTGTAATATTATAATTTTGTTAAGCACTTGACAGAGAGGAAAAAGTCAAATAGCAAATACCCATAAAAATATCTTGCTTTTACTTAGCTTTTTAAATAAAGCAGACTAATATAGAAAAATAATAAAAGGAAATGCTATATTGGCATATTTTCTGTTAACTTCTGGATTATATTTTTAAAAAAATTTGTAATAAAGGCACAAGATAAATGATCATGATGGGTTAAATTTTTGCAGTATACTGCACATAGGGCCAGATTTTTAAAATTATTTAGATGCTTAAAAGGTGCATGTAGTGCCTACTGAGATTTTCAAAAGCACATAGGTGCCTAACTCCCATTAAGGTGCTTAAGTGCTTTTGAAAATCCTACTAGGTGCCTATCTGCCTCCTTAAGCACTTAAATACCTTTAAAAATCTGGTTCAGAAAAAAAAAAATTAGACAAGCATTAAAAAGATTGTGGTTCTGTTCCCAACTCCATCCAGGATCCTCTAAAGGAGTGAGTGTCTCTAAGATAAGTGAAGAAAAGGAAGTTCCCTTTAGAGGGATAAAGCCACAGATGGAGAGAAATCCAAAGAGTGATCTTATTTGCTCATGCAAAGTAAAATTAAAATAATGGTAGCTGAGGGTGATCGGCAATCAGAACCTTGCATTATTGTTCCCAGTGTGAATGATAACTAACATTATTGTACATTGTTACAGAATTGTCCCCTTCTGTGTCAATTACTAGATCAAGTGAAAGAACAGGTTCTATTACCAACTAATAATTAATTTAAAAGTTAACGAGACAGGAGAAAGTATAGAGAAATGTTAACAAGAGCAAAAGATAGTTTACTATGTAATAACTTTGGGCTTGATCCTGTAAACCTTCATGCATATGAGATGTTTTCATCCCCACTGAATGTGATGGGACTTCCCAAGGCATTACAGGATCAGGCCAGAATTATTAAACATTCAAATGATTGTATCAGTTGTTCTAACTAATTTACATAAAATGAAAAAGCACAGACCTAAAAACAAATGACCTAAAAACTAAAAGTTCAACTGCAGGTATTCTCTCTTGGTTAAAGCAGAATTGAAATGTATTATTGTCTAATACCTTGAGAGCTCTCAGTCAAATCAAATACTGTTTTCTAAACATACAGACTTGTGTGATTTTGTAGTCTCAATTGCATTCGAGATCCACTGCACCTTAGATTTATGGATAAAGGTGAACAATAATTGAACTCAATTAACCCCCTTGACTTGTTGGGGGAGTTCTCAATCAACCCTCACAGTACCTAGAATTTACATTTTTATGCACACACAGAGTTATTCTGCATTTCTGTTAATCAGTGCAATAGGTATATTCCTAATATCTTATGCAAAACAGGTCTCCATCACTTGTAAGTAACAATATATTTGGAAAACTGTCTTGGAGTATTTCCAAACACTTGTTTGGGATTTTACTCCTTCCCCCCCCCCCCACCCCTCACACTGTAGCTAAGGAAACGAGATTCAGTTATATAACCAAAATGAGTCAGCAGCTGTAAGTAGATACTTTTTCAGCTGTCGAGATTACACACTACAATAATGAAGGAATGATGGAAGCAATCAGAACATGAATTTTTCTTCTTTTCGCAAGATAAAAGCCACTGAAAGCTACCAAAGAAATTGGAAAATTGCTGCCAGTGGGAGATAATATTCTGAGCAGCTTTAACTTACAATAGTACAGAATGAGACCCATGGGAAAACAAAATACATTAAAATGCTTATGAACAATGGAAGATATACTGTACTTTAGAATTCCCTAATTTAGTTTTTAAGATATTTTGTACTGACCTTTGAGATTCACCGTTATTATTCATAAGTGTCTTGTTATACAGTATCTGGACTAAAGAGACTGTTCCTTAATAGTCTGCCATGTTTATTGCTTCTGAACATTATAATTAACAATAACGGTGCATAGCACTTATATAGAACTTTTCATCCATAGACTTCATTTTAGAAGTGTATATCCACCTTATTATCCCCACTTTACAGATCAGGAGACTGAGGCACAGAGGTTAAGTGGCATGTCCAATATCACATAGTAAATCTATGGTACACAATATAAAAAAACCCAGGTCTCCTTGCTACAAGCCCACTGGATCATGCAACCTCACACATTCACATGAACCCTAAAACATCTCTAGTAGACCTGTTAAAGTGATTGTTCCAGTCCCAGCATCCATTGCAGATAGGTTTATATAGTAATCACTGCCTAATAATGCTAATATTGACACAACATACTGCTAACATTTATTATATCAGCCCTACTTTTATTTTTCTTGGTATGTAGTCCCTCCTGTAACAGAATTTACTCAGCACTGATTTCTCTGCTAAGATGCACTGACTGTGAAAAACCCATTAAGATAAGTTCCCTAAAGAAGAACTAGCAAACATCACAGCCAGACATTTTTCAGTAACACTGATATGTTTCAGGCCAAGAAAGACTGATAAAATATATTGACCTTAAATCTCCCTTTGTCTAGGGCTAATGATGCTGAGTCATCTCTTGTCTATCACAGCAAACCACCATCAACTTTATGTTGCATTTCCTGGAAGATATCTTCAAGATCAAGAACGCTGTTCATTAAAGAAAAAGGCCTCATCTGAAGCAGCTTGGGCCATCAAGAGTTTCTGGCCATATATGGATCTTTTGGTTTATACAGGACATGAAAGAGAGCCTTATCCAGGCATCCCTCATCCATAACACAGCATCTCCAGCTCAAGATTCCTCCTTGATCTCATCTTTCACATAGGGAAAGAGGTGACCTCTCAAACTGGAAAATCTCAGATCATTTAGAAAAGAAATACCATCTTAATTAAATAAATTGCATCCAGAAACCAAACAGGCAGCTAGCACAGATCAGAGAACGGTTTCCAAATTGATTTAAAAATACAGCCCAAAGTAGAGCACATTACAGTAATCTAATCTTGAGGTGAAAACAATGACTAGGGTTTTCAAAGGGGCCAAAGGGAGTCAGGCACCCAAATCCCAATGAATTTTAATGAGAGTGGGGCACTTAACTCCCCAAGGTCCTCTTCAATATCCCAATCAGAATGGACAACAGTAGCAGAGGTCACATCTGAAACAAATAATCAAAGCCTTCTTCCCAGAGAGGTAGACAGAAGATTTTTATCCATCTACATGAGATTTATCTATCAAAGTAACCCAAGCAGTCTCTGCGGCATGACCAGGTCTGTACCCACATTCAAAAGAGACAAAGAGATCTGAGGCAGCTAGATACTTTGAACTGTCTTGCAAAAACCTTCTCAATCATTTTTGATGTTCTATTTTGCCTAGGAATTTAGAGACGCAGATTTACAAAGAATGGTTTATACTTCCAAATAATATTAATAAATACATACTTTCTATTAGAGCTGGTTGAAATCTTTCCATTATAGAAAACTTTGGTGAACACACTAATTTTTTAAAATCCATTACATTTTGTACAGGATTTGGAACCAAGTTTACTTTGTATGAATAGAGCACTTCTCATCTGTATGTCTCTAAGAACTTTATGAAGGAAACTCTTTGTCCATTGTGCTTCATAATTCCTTCTGTGTTGGCATAATTATTGTTCAGCATTTATTTTTTCAAATCCATAATGACACACACTTCCTATTTAAACTGGTCATTTTATCAAAACTCTAACCATACACAGGATGAGAGACTGAAAAATCTTCTTACCAAATGTTCTAATACCAAATACTAAATTGTGGCATTACCACTGAGATTAAGAACAACCAGGATGATTAGAAATCTTTTATTTAGTTATAAACAAACCATCACAGAAACTTCTTAAGATAAAGACTAGGGTGGAGAGTGAGACTGATTCAGTCATATAAACTTATTTCCATGTCACCCCTGAAATCTTATTTTTGATTTTTCCATAAATGTATCATCTCATTCACATTTCTATTAAAACCAGTGGCATAGATTTCTGATTTCAAGTTAAACATCACAACAATAAATTTAATAGGATTTACAAACACATCAAGAAGAGATGATAACTTTTGACTTTTGTTGTGACTGTTGCCAATCAATTTTAAGAAAGATGAGCAAGATATTTTCTTCAGCCCCATCACTCAATTCTGTTGCTGTCATGTGCTTATTCTATACTTTTTCAACTGTGTAATATTAAGGCACAAATATATGAGTTTTAAATTTAAAGCAGGAAGTGCCATTCTTTTTTATTTGTATGTTCTTTTGTATTAGGCTGTCTGAACTATGCTCATCTATCTGAAAATCTCTGCTAATTTGCATTTCCTGCAGTGATAGTGGAAAGGGCAGAACTGATAAATTGTTACTACTTGGGCCAGCAAACTACAGTTCTGCTTTCTTAGGTCAGTGTAAATATTATTGATGCTCTCCCACTGGAAAACCTTTGCATGGCTGAGATCCTAAACATGCTTGACATTATGTTGACAAAGGGTTCACAAGATCAGCGATATAGGAAATTAAATTAACATTGGAACAAAGCTTCAAATTAGTGTTTCAGACATTTTTTATCAGTGGATTGCATATCTTAGATGGATCCCGCATGGTAGTTGAGATCTTTCTGAAGATAATTTTCTGTCACACAGTCACAAAAATATTAGGATAATATTTAGAATCTTCAGATATTGAATTAAATGTACAGTATCAAACTATGACTGTTTTATATTCAATCCAAGCAGTTAGCCAGTATTCAGTATGGTGTTTCTCTCCCTCATATTCAGCTCCATTAAAAAATATCAATCCCCTTGTGTGATGTATGCCCAGAAAGGGTTAAGCATCCTACAGGATAAATGGCTCAAATTCAACCTTAAAAACATATGGGGAGATGTTTGCAATGGCGGAGTTAGAGTTAGTGGGGCCCTGTGTGCAGCTTCATTTTTGGTCCCCTCCCCCATCCTGGGGACCCAGCCAAGAAAAATAACACTCTCTCTTATCTCCCCTGTTTTTCATTCTTTTTTTTCCTTCATCCTCCTCTTATAAGTAACGGGAAGAAAATGAAAATAAAGTGAGGTACCTGGACTGGGGCAGGGGATTGGGGTGTGTGATAAATGAAAGGAGGGGGGTAGCTCCCTTTTATGGACACCCAGCCAGCCAGTACCTATAAAATCCCTCTTAGTAGCTGCTCTCTAATTGCTCTACCTGTAAAGGGTTAAAAAGTCTCACTGCTATACATAGGTTAAAGGAAGTGAGTGGAAACCTGGCTAAAAGAGCCAATGGGAAGGCTAGAACTTCTTAAAATTGTGAAAAAAAAAACCTTTCCCTTTGTGCGTTGTTGTTGTTCTCCCAAGGAGAAGAGGACAGGGCAGCAGCTATGCTGTAAGAAGCTTGGACCAGGTATAAAAAAATCATCAGTATCATATCTAGAAACTACTCATTTAAAAATCAAGATATGTAAGTAGATCAGGGAATGTCTAGGAAGACACAATTACGTTTATCCTTTGTATTTCATTATGGCTTGTGAATTCCTCTGTGCTAACCCCAGGTGCTTTTGTTTTGCTTGTAACCTTTAAGCTGGACATCAAGAAAGTGATTCTTGGTGCTTAATCCTTGTAACTGCTCTTTTAAAATCTAACAATAGCCTAAGTTCCCAGATGCATTTTCTTTCTTTTCTTTTTTTTTTTTTTAATAAAATTTATCTTTTTTAAGATCAGGATTGGATTTTTGGTGTCCTAAGAGGTTTGTGCACATGTTGTTAAATTAGCTGGTGGCAACAGCTAATTTCCTTTGTTTTCTTTCTTAGCCCTTCCCTACAGGGGGCAAGGGGATGAAAGGGCTTGAGGGTACTCCACAGGAAGGAATTCCCAAGTGCACCTTCCTGGGATCTGAAAAGAGGTTTGCATTTGGGTGGTGGCAGCGTTTACCAAGCCAAAATCAGAAAAAAGCTGTAACCTTGGGAATTTGAGACAAGCCTGGAGTGGCCAGTATTAATTTTTAGAATCCGTGCGGGCCCCACCTTCTGCACTGAAGTGCCAGAGTGGGGAATCAGCCTTGACAGGGTGTAAGAGGGGGTGCAGGGGTTGGGCTCTGGGACAGAGTTTGGGGGTGCTGGGTGCAGGCTCTGGCCTGGGACAGTGGGTTGGGTGTGGAAGAGAGTGAGGGGTGTGGGCTCTGAGCTGGGGCAGGCGGTTTCGGTGCAGGAGGGATGAGGAGTTGGACTCTGGGACGAAGTTTGGGCGTGGGCTCTGGGCTGGGGCAGGGGGCCAGGAGGGGGGCACGGGGTTGGCGCTTACCTGGGTGGCGCAGCACCCAAAGCAACTGACACACACACCCCTCGGGCAGCAGCTCCTAGGGTGCAGAGTCGGTGCTTGGGGTGGGAGCAGCGTGCGGAGACACCTTCCTCCCCCTCCCCCCACCAGGAGCCGCAGGAACATGCCTGTTGCTTCTGGGACCGGCACGGCAAGGAGGGAAGGGAGGGAGGCAGAACAGGCAGGGAGCCACCTTAGCCCAGCTTCTGGCACATCTCTGCCCACCATTTGGGAAGGGAGGGACAGCAGGTCTCCGTTCGCTGCCCGGGGTGGGGGCAGTGTGTGGAACCACCTCCCCCTCCTCGCCAGGGGCACACAGAGCCGTGTCAGCAGCCATCCGCTTCTGGGAGCAGCGTGGGGCCACTGGCCATGGCCTGCAGGCAGCCTGCCTGCCTGAGCCATGCTGCGCCAGCCGGGACCTCAAGGCAGGTTGTCATCAGATGAGATTTGTCCTGCATTTTGGGGGCCGGCTTGTGGTTGGGGGCCCCATGACACTGCATGGTTTGTTTCATGGTAAATCTGCTCCTGAATGTTTGTGGTTTTGTGTATTTACATATATATGGGTAGTGGTCAACAATGTAATCAACAGTCCCTGTCTATGCTGTATTCTGTTAATTCAGAGATCAAAAGTATAACTTAGCATTTAAACAAACTGTAAACATGGGATATTGCCGTATTCATCTCTCCTTGAAATGTATAGCCGATCATCTGCAAATGCTGAAAAACAGGCAATTGCCTTATGTTAATTCGTGTAGCTAAGTACTGGTGATGGACTTACTTCAAAGTCACCCTGATTACCTACTGTAAGCAAAGGGACTCTGATCTGTCAAAGAAGGCTTGAAATTGTATAGAAGATCCTTGGGTCCTGATCCTGTCATCTCAAATATGCTTGAGCTTTCAAGCAGGGGAAGCCTAAACCACAAGGATTGAGATCCCAGTTCTGACTGGATCGCCCTGAAATATAAACATTGGATTATAACCTTTAAAATATTTCTGAATGAACTCTTTGCATCTACAAAACTCACCATCTCTGCTATAAATCTAAACCTCAAAAATTGAGCTCATGTCTGTATGCATATTGATTTTTAATCATACTCTCTCTTTTTTTAAAAAAAATAAATTTTAGTTTAGTTAATAAGAATTGACTGTAAATGTGTATTTGGGTAAGATCTGGAATATTCATTAAGCTGGGAAGTAATGTGTCCGATCCTTTGGGAGTGGTACAACCTTTTTTATTATATGATGCAATAAGATTTTAATGAGTCCTCATCATATCTGACTTGGCTAATTAGGTGAAGGCCTGAGGCTGGGTTACTTTAAGGAAACTGTGGTTTGGACTTCTGAGTAACCAGTGAGGTGTAACAGAAGCTGTTTAGTGCTGGCTTGGTAAATCTAAGTATTGGAATATCCACCAGTTTTGGGGATTGTCTGCCCCATTCTTTGCAGTTCACACTAACTGAGTGACCTCAACTGGCTCCCCTAGGACTCTGGTCACACCTTGTGTTCGTATTCAGATCCCAGGAAAAACCTCTCAGGCCACCTGGCTCAACTCCTACTGGCCTTGCACGTGGCCTGTGCTTTGGGCAGTAGCTCTTATTGTTTCAACTATCTATTCCATAACGGAGTTTAATTACTTTTTACATTGACCCTGAATGAAGGGTGGTTGTCTTGCCTACCAACTTCAGTGAGGTTTCACCCAACTTCTGGCATAATACCACAGATTTTTTCAGTATCGTGGTATCGAAGTTCTATGGAAATAGGTGTATCAAAAAAGCACACATATTAAAGACATCTTTATGATGAAACATTCTGATTTTGGCCAAACCTTTTATCAGCTCCCCTTCTTCTACTGTCATGAGTGCACAGAGATAGCAGCAAAAGGCATATGTGAACGTTGGCTGGTTTTAACCAGCAGGCATTAGGCTTGTAACAAAAGTTCTTTGCTGCTCCTAAGGTAATGTTTTTCCATTGCATTTGTTAAAACGTGACTAAAACAATAGAGTGGCAAAAGAATAGTCGATGGCTTTACAATGTTTGAGAAGCTCCTTTTGGTTCTTTCTGGGATTCCAAATACACATGTTTTTGCTCCTGGGGCGTATCATAAATATGCCTATTTCCAGTACAGGAATTGCAATACTATGCATATTTCATCAGAGAAACTATTCACATAAAAAAAGTTGTTTTCTCTGAACCAGCAACTATTTTCCACAAAAATGTATTTTATTATCCCCCAGAGAAAGTCCTGTGAATGTCCAATTTGTATGCCAAGAAATGCACACTCACAATAACCACGGCAACTTCAAAGCAGAAGGAAAAGGCATACACAGTAACTCAAATTTGTTATTTTTGTCCACTCATACACTTATTTTATTTTTTATTGCTTTGATTGCATCTTTATACACACAAACATATTGTTCACATTTTGCATACATGCTTTGTGACCATTTTCTATTTTTCTCCTCTGCTACAATAGTCAGACTAACTCTGCTTTTTATTTAAGATCATAAATAGCAAATGGGCAACATATTGTCTCCTTGGCTCATCTTCAAATACAGACCCTAGTAATGGCTCCCTGACCTTTCAAATATTTTACAAAATACATTAAATGAGAGCATGGTAAATCCACTTGTAAATTATCATCAATTTCTGGGGAAAAATAACAACCCCAAAACTAAGCTTTTGTTTCCGGAGGGTGGGAAGGGAAGAAGTTGAGTTTTTTTGTTTTTAGATTCTAGCCTGTATGTTTGTGATGCTAAACCATATGAGAACCAATACAGGGCTGTTTTAGGGTTAAATTCTGCAAGAGGCTGAGCACTCTGGCCTCAATTCAGCAAAACACTTTAAGCAGTTGAGTAGTAGCACGTGGCTTCAATGGGACAACTCACATGCTTAAAGTTAAGCACATGCTTATGTGCTTTGCTGGATCAGGGCCAGAGTGCTCAGGACCTTGCAGACCTTATGGAGTCTTCAGACAAATCTAGTGACTCTGCTATTGCTTATTAATTTTCCAAGCAACAGCACAGTGAAACTGACAAAACTGGCTAATTTCACAACTGCTGGCCTTTGCTCAGTACAGTATTGATATGGCGAATGCATGGAATGGAGTTTGTTGGTACACACCCCAGATTTTACCCCAAGTCTAAGTCAAACATGCACAAGTTCTGCATCTGTATTGAGGGGACAGCAAAGGGTCATGTGTGTAAGTGTATATTTGTGTTTGCACACATTCTAAATAGGTGGGGATCAGAGAGCACATGCCCCCCTCAACCTTTCCAGTAATTGTACCTATGCTTGTCTACCACAATCTCTTCTTCCTCTAGATTCCCCGTGGCAACAAGTTTTCTGTTACCTCCTCTTGCCTACCCTAATGGCGATCCGTGTTGCTTTTGTGCTGCTGGGCTGTTGCCAAGCAGCCACTTTTACAGTACAGTTGTGCTGTTCATTCTGAATTCTGCGGCACTCCAACTCCTGGAGTCCCAAAGATCATTTGATTTGAAACAATCCAGAATTCATAGCATGCAGTACATTTGCACTGTACTGAGAGCAGCCAGCTGGCAGCAAACTAGGGCACCTAGCAAGTAGCACAGATTCAACTGACCCCTGCACCCTCTTTTAATAGCGGAGCTCACCGGTGGGCAGCAGTTGCTCTACCCACCTGCACATTTAAGCTTCAGTTTCTGTCAAGGTACTCTTCATTTTGCCACCATATGCAGGACTGTTGCCCTACTTGACTGCCTATTTACCTATCCACAATACCATGTTTACTTTGAGTTTATAGCAGGTCTCCATTCAGGTAAAGAGCTGTGAAATACACAGTTGTTTCAGCTGCAGGTTGATTATTATGACCCTCAAAAACAATTATTCCAAGCATTTATATAAAGTAAGTACAACACTTGTCAGCACTTTTCCTACTAGTGCATTGTTATTTACAGTAGTACTTTCCTTTTTATATAACATCACTGTTCACTGATCTATTCATGAAAAGTCAAACTATTTAAAAAAACTTCAAACAACAATGTTCATACATATTCTGATGCAAAGAAGTGTAGTGATTATATATTTATGGATCTAATTCACATATATTGAAGTGAACAGGCTGAAACAACTTCTGTTTCACTGGAAAATTATACTTAATTCATAGACAATTTTTAATTGTACCTACTGCATAGACTCAGTCAGTCAAAAAGTTCAGATGTTTAACATCTGTGACATTCTATTCTATAAAGATGTATACAGCAGCTGTGGACAAAGCTTAATTGCTATATATTCATCATGCTTAATTTTGTGCCCTACAATTGTACTAGCTTAACACTACAACCCTTTTTCATCCTTTTTTTTTTTTTTTGGTAAATGCTCTGATCATAATTAGGCATAGCATCTGAGACCTGTATTACACATAACTACTTACAGGAATACAATAATGGTTTCAGTAATTCTTTTGCTAACATACCACCATCCACTCTGTCTAACCAGCTTACTACTCTACAGAAAGCTTTCTACATATTTTACAGGTTTCACAGTCAGAGGGACTTAAGGTAAAAGTAAAAAAACATAAAAATTAATTGATAATGTTGTGAACATGTTGATACAAATGAATGTAACACATGAAAATAAAACTCCTAAATTATAAAGATCAGTTACCCCAGCATAATGACTATTGCATTAATTTTCCTAAACATTTATTAGTCTGCTGAAGATACACTGTAGAATAATTGCCTAAATTTTATTTTTTGCAGACAGTTGGACTTTGTGACCAGAAAATACTAGGCATGAATGGTCCTGAGTGCTGGACACCTTCTATGATAGGATTAAGTATTCATAGTTATGGAATGTCAGATTATAATAAACCAATTCCCCCAAAGCTGGTATTTCTCCCAACTTCATTTTTCTCTTTAGTCAGAACAGAAGTTTAGATAAGGATTGACAAAGCTACAATAGTACCAGGGGAACCAAAACAAAAACTCCCCCTCCTCCCCCCAAATTGCAATAAAAACACTTTACATGGTAATCATTTCTATCATTTCAAGCATTACAATGCTGCTCAAACTTCAGTGTCAAAAAGTGAATCAGTAGTATTATGTTCACCAAAAGATTCCAGGAGTTACCCAAGTAAAGGAGGAAAATGCAACTCTTTATCAACACATCAAATCAACAACTGTGATTGAATGCAGCAAGTTCCATTATGCACATATTGTTATTAGCTTCTAAAACTAACACCCTCAGTTTTCAGAAGTGACTACTGATCTGGGTCCCTTAATTATTATTAATGTAAAAGTATTTGACACAATTTCTTTACCAACAATGTGGAAAAAATGTTTGGCCTGATCTCACTGTGAAATCTAGAATGTTAAAATCATTCTAACAATTTAGTTGCCACACATTCAGCAGAACAATATTTTTACAGGTAATACGAGACTAGTATTCTGTCTGTCAACTAACTCAACCCTTAATATAAACAAACCTTAGGCTTTGTAAATTTATTTTTTTTAAATAGCTTAAAGATTCCAAATCGAACTAAGACCAAAAATCAATAATAATGAAAGACCAAATTCTGCCATACATTCCGCTCTCCTTTGGGCTAAATTTCACATTCTTTATTCAAATTTCCCATTGAAGTCAAAGAACATTTTGACTGAGTAAGGAATGCCTTTATTTGGGTCAGAGACAGATCTCATCTTATAGGAATCTTACCAGAAATGAAGAAATCTGAATACAGTTAATCATTAAGGAAATCACTTCTGTAATCTTTAAAAACAGAAAAGGATGGTAACAGTAATGGTGAACTTGCTAAATATACTAAATTGTCAAGATATACTCCCTCTATGTTCGTGTTTAATTTGAATGAGAAAAATAAAAGAGAAAGGACATTTGCCTTCAAGACTGTTTCTTCATTACATATAGTTTGTGCTGGTATGTTCAGCCTCTGTTATGTATATATTTGCTGCTATATTGAACAAAGATAGATAATAAAGGAAATGCTAGTCCTCCATACTTCAGTAAGATACTGTTCAGAAACAGACTGAAACCACGCAACAGCAAAAAGGGAAGAGACATGGGGACATAGCCAGCATTGTATAAATTCTTTCAATAGAGTGCTCCTGGGTTTTATTTATTTAGGAATAAAGAGAGAATAATGTAACATAGCCCTGGGAGAAATAACACATGCCACTACTCCAAATAATACCAGAGTCAAGCATCTGTCTGTCCAAAAACAATCATATGATGGATTAATAATGGATTAAAGACAGTCACCTTATAATAAAATCTGAATCCAGCTGGGGCACTGACCTCCAGTATGATAAGGGAATTATTAAGAAGTCATGCATAATTCAAACATATTGCATATACCCTCCTGGCCAAGGCTAACAGTATCTCTAACATTAGCAGGTAACAGAAGTGAATTTAATAGAACAAAAAAGGTGGAAACAATATATATTTTAATTATCTCAACTCTGATAAGCAGAGATAAAAGTAATCCCCTTTAATCTTTTAAGTCTGGCTTGCCATACCTTACCAATCAAATATTAACTTTATTATTAGGTTTAATTAGGTCAAATACATTTTCAACTATATTGACTCAAATATGTAATGTGTTCTCATTGAGCACTAAAAGCAATCAAAATTAAGGAGCTCGTATAGGTTGCATGTAAATTACATATAAACCTGGATAACTTTCTGTTCATATTTCATAATGGGACACATTTTAATAACATTCCAACTTAAAATAAAACTTCTAAACAGATCCATAGATAAGAAGTCTACTCTAGTTCAGAACCTGCTAAAACACTACTTTCTTTTTAAGGTTATTATCAGCAATGATAACTGTCATATGTTACCCAAAGAACAAACAAGTAACTTTTCTAAAGCACAATGACTACCTTTCACAGGGAATTTTACTATGGTTTTGACATTATGAAGTACAGCAAAATTCATGCTATTAGTATCCATTCACTATAAACATACACAACTTCAAAGACAGCTTTATGGCAATACTCAGGATGTATATGAGGGCAAATTTTCAGAAGAATTTTGTTCCCATTTAGGCATGAGGATAAGTAGCCAGATTTGCAAGAGCTCAGCATATTGGATGCTGACCTATTCTGACAATCTGGTGTCAAATGTGGGGCTGCTCTGTAATGCTGTGGGGGCCAAGCATAGTGCTACAAGCACTTTCCAAAAATATCAGTCTACCCATTTTACAGCGGGCGTAAGTGAGGCATAGAGAGGTTAAGTGGCTTGCCCAAGGTCACCAAGTAGGCCAATAAAAGACCTAGGAAACAAACCATGTCTCCAGAATCTCATTTCAGTGCTCTATCCATGGGCCACAGTGCTCTGAAGAGAAACATTGCACTATGAATTTAAGAATGCACAATATTCAGTGTGCATTGTTTTTGATACATAGTCATTTTATCACCCATCTCTGTAGTATGAGAACTTATCAGGAAGTTAAGGATAACTAACTAATAAATTGCTTTGCTGATAGATTCCATGCAGGTTTACAGCACATGCTAGGTCCAACAAGATTCTAATGCTCAAAAGCCACCTTGATACAGCAATAGTGGACAGAAATAAAGAAAGGAAAAAGACACCAAAGGACTACTGAGAGACACTTTAGGGCATACTTATAGAATGCAGAGGCATAATAACTCCACAAACAAAAATACATTTAAGATAGATGGAAGAATCATGAGGACAGGCCCTTACTATAATGGATGAAAATGATCCATCCCAAGCCTAGGATCATAATGCCAAATGGTGAATTTAACTGCTTTCAATTTTCTCTCTTATTCTTATAGGGCAAAAAGGGGAGAAGGAATGATAAACTGAGACAAACTGGGCTGTTTGGATTTAATGAGTTCTCTGATTTTGTTAAACGTATTTCACATACAGCTTGAAATATTCCTTCATCCCTACAAAAATACTTACTAGCCAAAGGCAGCAGCAACATCCATGAGTTACAGCAGACCGTAGTTACTATTGCTAGCAGTGAAGGGCAACATGCCCATTGCTCTTTTTTAGGCTGAAAAGGGTCAATACCAGTGTTATCCAACACCCATTGGAATGCTGCTCTTGTATCTTTATAGCAAAAGAGTACATTTCAAGAGGTCTTTAAATTACTGAGGGCTTGTCTACATTACCACATTGGGTTGATTTAAGATACGCAACTTCAGCTAAGTGAACAGGGTAGCTGGAGTGATGTAATTAGATCTACTTACCGTGGTGTATTCACTGTGGTAAGTTGACAGCTGATGCGCTCCCGTCGACTTTGCTTGCGCTTCTCATTCTGGTGGAGTACCGGAGTCGACAGGTGATCACTCAGCGGTCGATTTATCGCATCTATAGTAGACGCAATAAATCAACCCCTGCTGGATCAATTGCTGTGTGTCGATCTGGCGGGTAGTGTGGACAAGCCCTCAGAAGCTAAAGATCCTTAAATGTCTGGCACATTGTACCATCTGTCACCAACTGACCCTCAACTACCATTCACAGTTCCCCCTTTTACATCAGTAATTGGGCTCACATTCCCTAACTTTGTGTGTTCCACACTCAAATCATTAGATTACAGTTCCTACCACTGTCTGGCTTAGTAGTGTACAGACAAACTGAAGAGTGCAACACGGTCTGAGATTGTACTCAAAAGACTTTTCTTTCCACTGAGACTATTGAGAAAGAAGCCCTGCTCCCATGTAATAGAGTATCTCCTCACTTAAAGTCGTCCCAGTTAACACTGTTTTGTTATTAACTTGCTGATCTACTAGAGAACATACTCATGTAAAGTCGTGCAACGTTCTGTTATAAGGTGGTTTGGCTTGCCCCATTCCGCCCTTTTGGTGCTCCTGCCAGGGAACGGGGTCGGGGTGCGGGGGGCTTGCCCTACTCTGCCCTCCCGGCATTCCAGCCAGAAGGCGGGGTCAGGGAGCGGGAGCTTACCCCGTTCTGCTCACCTGACGTTCCAGCTGGGGAGCAGAGTTGGGGCACGGGGGATTACCCCACTCCACCCGCCCGGCATTCCAGCCAGGTAGTGGGCAAGCCCCCAACCTCACTCCCCAGCTGGAGCACCGGACAGGCAGAGTGGGGCAAGCCCCCACGCCCTGACCCCACTATGCCCTGTCCCAACCAAGCTTCACAATCATCATTAGTGATTACAGTATTAAATAGTTTGTTTGGAATTATTTAAAATTTATATTATATATGTATACATTGTCTTTTGTCTGATGAAAAAAATGTCCCTGGAACCTAACCCCCCCCATTTACATTAATTCTTATGGGGAAATTGGATTCGCTTAACATTGTTTCACTTAAAGTAGCACTTTTCAGGAACATAATTACAGCATTAAGTGAGGAGTTACTGTATATGTTACAAAGTTCAAGATGTTGCGAGAAGTCGTTTGCTGATCTTATTTGTGAATGACAAAGGTGAGTGAATTTAGATGGGTAGATTCACACATCTAGCAATAGAATGGGTTTGGGGTGGTGGACTGAAAACTGAGATGATCAGGAAGGAATGTGTATGGATGGCAACAGCTTCAGTTCCCTCATTCATAAAAAGAATTCTCTCTCTCAGGTTTTTATGAGCCAATTTAGTTAGATAATGTTTATAAAATACTTAGAATATGTAAATCAGTATGTAAACCCTATTATTATATAATCAATTAAATGGGTAGAGCTATGCCCATGTACAGGTATGGTTCACAGGACCCATGCACAAACAAGTTAAGGCCTTTCTGTACAGATAGATGTGATTTGTTGAGATAGAATCATGTTGGATAATTCCCATATTTCTTCATATGCAGATTTCTGAGTGTAATAGCCTTATACATGCATGTATCCACTCACAGAATTTTGTTGTTACAGCCTGCTAGCCACATGTATCACAGGTATATCTAACTACATGACATTAGGGGCTGATACTCCCAAAGCTGGCAATAAAATATGCCACGAGTACCCGTCTGCATGAGTTACTACTCCATGTTACCAATCCATGGAGCACTCCTATCCCAATCCAGTCCATGAAACAAGTACAAAAGGTGTTTAAAAAACCAACAACATGATTTGGCCACTATCTTCCTTGTGACAAATCAGCAGAGCTGAAAGCAATGCTTCCTGTGAGAATGAAAGGAAGCTCTGCCTTCATGACTGACTATTCAGTGGAGACAGGTGGTCTGGCACTGGCAAGAGGCATTAACAAATTAAAAACCTATTTTTATAAAGGGATACTGCTTGTAGACTGATATAGATGTAAGCTGGCAAGAAACCCAGCCATCTGCAACAGAGATTCTGCTATCCACTTTATGGAACAGGAGTGACTCCAGGCTTTTAAGAAGTTTAACACCCTTGTTTAGATAAGAGTTTTTTTTCTGGATAGATTTAGACTTGGGGAATAACATCATTTACTCTAGTTTGGAGACTATGAGAAAAAGCAAGAGAATTTCAGTGTAAGGAGTAAAAATGCTTGGAAAATAGAGATGGATCACTGAACACAGCTGAACATAAACCTAGCCAGCCTACCAGTGATCACAACCTGCAGCTTATGGAGTTTTGGTATAATAACAGCTAACTGTCCAGCAGGCAGAATCTCATGTAAATTGCTCCATAATTCTGTGTAGTGGGAAGAGTTGCACAGGAAAGTTTAATATGTTTAATTATTAAATGCATGTCCAGTTAATAAGCAAGATAATGAATCTTATTACAGAATCTGAGATTTACTTTCTGTAGAATAGTAAAAATAATAGATAATCACAACATTTAGAATCTAAATTAATAATAGACATTACTTGTATGCAGCTTCTATATCCCTAGCCCTGGGATAGTAGGTGATCTCACTGATGACATATCCATCTGTTGTATGGCATTTCACCACACTGGCATAATATAATATACCTGGCATACAACAGGCAGCTACTCAGTTACTATTTATCTGCACTGGGCTAGTGCCCAAAGGCTCCAACCTGGATCTGGTATGGAAACACAAAGATGGTCATTGCTTTGAAGAGTTTATAACATAAACAAAAATAGAAGTAGATGTATTAGAGTAATAGATATCAAGTCAACCTCTAAAGCAACGTATTTGCAGTCAGGTTTTCACTGAAGTTGCGGGGACAGAATTAATAATTGTGTAAGGAATCAGTTGTAAGATGTAATCGCAAAACATAAAAAAAACCACTAATTCATAACAGCGTAAATCCTATTAGGCTGTTAGCAATTGAAATCAACTTTTCCCCCATCATAGCTTCTTACCAATGGGTCTTTATTACTAATTTTTTGGATTTACAAAACATTATGCCCATTGTCTACAATATCACATATATTTCTACCTAAAATATATATTTTAATTTACCAGTTAATATGATTTTTATACTGAAAAAAGTAAAACAAGTTGAAAACAAGTAACATGGCTTTCAAGGAAGATGTTTTTATATGTTAACTCATTTGAACTAAAATTGTAATGATGCAAAATTATTAAGGAAGGAGTTGGGCTATGGAGTGGGGTAGAAGGGCAATCTAAACCGAACCTCTATTCAAACTATGTTTTTCCTTGGTTTAGAATGCAGGTTTACCATTAGATGAATTTTATATATTGCCATTATAAACCAATATTAGCACATATATTAGCAAAATGTTTAATAAATAACAATCTATTTATAAAATTATAATCACAAAGAAGCAGAAGAAAAATGTGCATCTTGTGAGACAATTGCCCAAAATTATTTCCTGTCACATTCTATGATAATTCCACAGAATTTGTTCACTTTTTTCATATGAAGAAGTAGTCCCACTAGGCATTCCCCCATTACACCTTCTGATCCACCCAATAAACATCAGCAGAAGTTTTCTGTTTTAAGAATAATGATTTACCCAGTATATCACAACAGGACATAGTGATTCTGCCTAATATTATTACATCTAGGTTGCGTAAGGTACAGGGCTGGAGGCAAAGTTTCTCCTGTAGAATTCAAACAGTCTGTTTCTAAGGCCATGAGCCACATAGCCATGAAAGGATCAGGTTTCAATTTCTGCATGGCACTGGCTGTACCACTATCCAGCACCAAAAGATAATCTGCAGGGACAACATAAATGCTTCTTTGCGGTATCTAGAGATCTTGAGGGCAGCTAATTACTTTCTACCTAAAGGACCAGAAGTGGCTCCCATTTGACTGGCAGAACAAGTCATCAAAAAGAGCAGAGGAATCTTTCCCAATTTGTTGCAAGCATGAAAAGCTGACAATACAGGACCCTGTTGTAAACCCTTATGTGGCAACCATGGACCAAACCCTTATTCAAACCTGAAAGTGGGGTTTCAGGCTTGAGATTGCCTATCAGACCAATTTACCACAGATTACTGCTATGACAGACCCTGCGCCCCTCTGCTAGAATGAACAGGACTCACATTTGATTCCGAGACACAACTCTCAGAGCCAGAACCAAACAAAATTTGAGACAAATGATAACTGATGAGGGCAAGAGGTCAATAGCTGAGTAGGGAACTGCCCTGGTTTAGTGAAAGACAGTGCAGAGAGAAGAATTTAAAGGGACATTGGACAGCAAATACATTTTTAAGTCTTGTTTTAATGTACCATAATGACATTTAACCACAGCAATGAATTTGAGGTGTTAGACAAATGAGGTGACAAGTTTGATGCTATGCCAAGTTTAAAAAAAAAAAAAAAAGTAGATGACTGGACACACTGTCTCGTCTCCAAGATAGATTTGGGATCACTGTCCCCTATATCCTCATGGGACAGTCAGTAGCTGGCATGCAAATGTTCTATGATTGACAAAGATGTTATCACCACAGGATGAGTCTAACAGGAGCCCTGCAAGAAAAATTACCTCTAACTGTACTGAGTTCTTGCAAAAAAGTGACACTTCCTCTCTACCCCTGCAAAAGCAGAACTACATTTAGGAATGCAGCCTGCAACTGTCTACAGGATGTTCTCTGGCCATCTGCAGTAGAGATCATAAATCACAAGCAACTAAAGTAAGGAAAAGTCACTCTAACTTACTCCCCACTGATATTAACCTTGATGATGTTTTACCAGGTAGTGTGAATTTAGTAAATCCTTGGGAAACCTTTTCTGTCCATGATTTCTGCGAGATATCTTTCACAGACAGATTGGATAAACAATTTGCAGTCTATTATTCATGAACTAAACAATAATTCTGTTGGCTAAACATAGTGTGCAATTGATCATTAACAGCGTGCTAGGCTCAAGGATCCTGCACAGGAATGCAGGTATGCTATGCTGAGCTACTTTGATACCAAACTTGAATCCTGTAGGTATGTACAATATAATTACTCTAACCATTAGTAGGTGGATTTAATTAGTTCCAGTTAAAAAATAAAGAGAAAATTAGGGTCTGTGACAGTGAGGTCCTGCATGGAAAACTAGAACAGCCAGTCTTGGAAAGAAAATTCAGGCTGAAGTTTATGTTTCATGGTTATTATATAAGTTAGCAATAAAGCCTAAACCCATAAAAGGGGTTTTGTCTTTCTGTGGTATGTATCCTTTGTTCAAGGGAGGGTGGGAACTTCACCTACTTTAAGTCACCTGGAATTTTACTGCTCCCTGGCTGGATAACAGAACCTTTTTTTCTTCTTTTTTTTTCTTTTAATATCAGAGGATAAATAGACGACAAATAGCAAGAAACAAAAAACATCTTGTTTATGCAGCAATATTCTTGTTGATATACAAATATGGCTACTGATGCAAAGCCACTCACCAAAGCTCAGTGTGAACAAAATGTCTTTCCACAAATGTCTGCAAATAGCAAACAACAAGGGTGTATGAATATTATTGAACTGAACATCAGTTCAGAACTTGAAATGATTCACAAATACTGATCTGCAGTCTTGGGCCAGCCTCGCTAGAGACTTGTTTTTAAATCCTTTCTTAAACATGAAAGGCTATTCCCAATAAGGGAGTGTCAAGGTTCCTCCCCCACTCTGAACTTTAGGGTACAGATGTGGGGACCTGCATAAACACTTCTAGCTTAACTACCAGCTTAGATCTGGTTTCGCTGCCACCATCCAGATTCCTCAGTCTGGAACACCCCCTTTCCTCCCAAAACCTTCCCCTCCCTGGGTAGCCTTGAGAGACTTTTTCACCAAGTTCCTGGTGAACACCAATCCATCCCCTTGGATCTTAACACAAGGAGAATTTAACCATCCCGCTCCTTTCCCCCATCAATTCCTGGTGAGTCAAGATCCAATCCCCTTGGATCCTAAAACAAGGAAAAATCAATCAGGTTCTAAGAAAAAGAAAGAAAGAAAGAAAGAAAGGTAAAAATCCTCTCAACAAAAAGGAACATCTACAAGTTGAGAAAACAAAAATAAGACTAACACGCCTTGCCTGGCTGTTACTTACAAGTTTGAAATATGAGAGACTGGTTCAGAAAGATTTGGAGAGCCTGGATTGATGTCTGGTCCCTCTTAGTCCCAAGAGTGAACAACCCCCCAAAAAAGAGCACAAACAAAAGACTTCCCCCCCCCAAGATTTGAAAGTATCTTGTCCCCTTATTGGTCCTTTGGGTCAGGTGTCAGCCAGGTTTCCTGAGCTTCTTAACCCTTTACAGGTAAAAGGATTTTGGTGTCTCTAGCCATGAGGGATTTTATAGTATTGTACACAGGAGTGTTGTTCCCTTCCCTTTATAGTTATGACAGGGAGAGTATCAACTGTCTCCAAAAAACACTTTTTTATTTAAAAAGGCAATTACATTAATGGTGGGCTAATTAATGGTGCTGAGGAATGAGGGTACACAACAGATTGAAATGGAGGTGGAGGAACACAGATGTTCTCCACAACTGCACACACTGAAAAGTTCTGAACAAAATAAGTTAACAGTAGCTCCAATCCTGAGACAGCAAACAGAGTCCCAGAATATCTTCTTTGTGCATAAAACTCTAGTTTGAGAGCAGCCAACTCCCTCACAACTGCAGAAACATCACACATCAGGAAGATGGAAGCAGTCAATGAGAAACTGGTCAAGAGCGGTTCCAGCGTGAGACAGATGCCACTAAGGTGAACCAGCAATGCCACTGACTATCAGGATGAGTTAGCAAAATAGCATATTTTTACACAGTCTTACAACCTACATGAAAGAAGGCTAGTTTGCGGGAAAAAGTACAATGATCTTTTTTCTGTGTATAAACACCTAACTCCTCCTGGGGCTTCACTGCTTTCAATCCCTCATTCTCCTTTCCTACCTCTTTTTCCCCAGCCTCTTAACTCCCAACCACCTGAATAACAATTAATAATACTTTGTATTTCTATGGAGTCTTTCATAAGAGAATCTCAGAGCTCTCTATCCATAATTACTGTTCACATCCCTGTCTGAGATACAGAATTGTCCTCATTTTACAGATGGAGAAAACTGTATCACAAAGAGGTTAAGTGATCTACCCACAGTCATTGGCAGGACTAGGAACAGAAACAAAGGACATGTCTACATTGGTAGAGTCAGAGTTACAGTGCCGCTCAGAGAGCGCTGAAGGGAAACTGCTGTTGTGTGTTCACACAGTCAGTGGCCTGCCCAATAATACGTTCACATTTGTGGCACTTGTAGCGGTATTCAGAGCACTCTGGGGAATTGCACTCTGGGGAGCTATCCCACACAGCATTTCTTCCTCTTCTGCTGCTAAGAGTTGTGGGAAGACGGAGGAGGGCCGAGGAGCATCCTGGGTACTGTCCCAATGTCCCGTGATGCATTCCTTCACATCCCAACAATCCTCATGCTCTCACCACACGTACTAGATATGACACGAGATTGCTTGTGGCATTCACAGAGGTGCTGATCACAGTGGAATGGCATTTTTGGGTTCGGAAGACAAGCACTGAGTGGTGGGATCACATTGTGATGCACGTGTGGGATGACGAGCAGTGGCTGCAGAACTTTCGGATGAGGAAAGCCACATTCATGGGACTGTAAAGCAGCGAAGAGTCCTGTGGCACCTTCAGGGCTGGCTCCAGGCCCCAGCATGCCAAGCGTGTGCTTGGGGCGGCATGTCGCGGGGGGCGCTCTGCCGGTTGCCGGGAGGGCGGCAGGTGGCTCCGGTGGACTTCCCAGGGTCCACTGGTCCCGTGGCTTCGGTAGAGCATCTGCAGGCACGCCTGTGTGAGGTCCACTGGAGCCGCAGGACCAGCAGACCCTCCGCAGGCATGTCTGCGGGAGGTCCACCGGAACTGCGGGACCGGCGACCGGCAGAGCGCCCCCCGTGGCATGAGCTTTCGTGGGTGAATACATGCTCCAATACGTCTGTTAGTCTATAAGGTGCCAGAGGACTCTTTGCTGCTTTTACAGATCCAGACTAACACAGCTACCCCTCTGATACTTGACTTTCATGGGACTGTGTGATGAGCTCATTCCAGCCCTGTGACACAAGGACACGAGAATGAGAGCTTCCTGGCCACTGGAGAAATGCTTGGTGATTGCACTGTGGAAGCTAGCTACTCCACATTGCTACCGATCGGTTGCTAACCAGTTCGGAGGGGAAAAGTTGACTGTTGGACTCATGTTGATGGAAGTGTGCAGGGCCATTAATCGCATCCTGCTCGGAAAGACCATGACTCTGGGCAACGCATGTGACATTTTGGATGGCTTTACACAAATGGGCTGACAGGGGACGACTGGAATGCCATGGGTATAGACTGGAGCCAGGAGGTTGATAAGAGTGTGTTGGCAGTGTCTGGGGGGAGCACGGGAAAGGGTTTTGCAACAGTGGCTACAGGGGACGGCAGGCAGGCGTGGAGCTGCTCGGTTTGCAGAGCTAGAATCGCCTGGAGCGTGTCTGCTTGGCACTCCATAATGTTTAAGAATGGCTCCGTGGCTTCATTCTGGTGTGCCGCATTCTCCTTTCAGTCCCTCTTCTCGCTGTCCCGCCACTCCTTCAGTTCCTTTTTCTCAGCGGCAGAGTACATCATAACATCACGCAGAAAGTCGTATTTAGTTCTTCTTGGCCGCTTTCTAATTGTGTGCAGCTGTTCAACCGCTGATAAAAAAAGAGGGAGGCTGGGCTGGGCTCCCAAGGTCATCTCTGTGAAGTTTAAATGCAGCATTTTATAGAAGCTGTATTGTTTGCAACATAGATAATACTGATTCAGTAATTTAAAATACAGCCAGTACTCTCACACCTCTCACTAACTGGCTGACCCCAGGAAAGAACACATGAGCCACAAGACCCCCAGAATGGTGAGTACCACAGGGGCAGAGTAAATCAGTCTTCCCAGACCCTGCTGTACACTGGACACATGGCTCTTGGGGACAGCCAGCACTGTAGAGGGGGCCTGATAATCATTCCTGTCCCCACACTTTCCACAGGATGTGATCATTATGGAAGATATCTTGCTACTGAGGGTGAGCAGGAAATCAAGAGAGGGTCTTCTCTAAGACTACAGCTTCCACCATGGGCCCTATGCAGCTCACCTGTGTGCAGCAATGGCCATGTCTGTTCCCCCCATGATGACACAGTGGCAGGGGAAAGTTATTGTTAATGGGTCAAGAAACAAAGCAGCTCTCCTGAAGAACCTGCGGCAGCGGATTGCCCTGTCTTTCCATGACAGTTTCCTGGAGATCTCTGAGTCATATTCCCACGAAGTGAGGAAGTGAATCAACAGCCTGATCCGCCGCTCAGACTAGGCATGCGGTGGGAGACAACCCTGCCTTCTGTAACCCTCCTGCCCCCAATAACTTGCTTCAGAGATTCCCAAAATCCAATCCACTTACCAGGGGCCTCCACTCCTGTTTGCGCTACACCAAGATACAACTGCTGTTATTGGCTAGCCTCCTCCGGATAGAAAAGAGCTCCTGGCTGCATGCCTTTCTCACCTCTGAGTCATCCTCTGCCTCTGGGTCCCCCTCCCCGTCGACATCCAAGATTTCCTCCTCCTGGCTTGGTCCACTCTCAAGTGGTATGTGAGCTGTAATTGACCCCAGTGTCTACACTGACACTGCAGCACTGTAGTCCCGGCGCAGAAAGCTGTATGCCTCTCATCGGGGTGTTTTTTTTTTAAAGTGCTTCAATTGTGCAGTTTCTGCAAGCTATGTGGCTTGGCAGTGTGTATATCTCAGGATTTATAGTACAGAAAGTGGCTTTACAGTGCAGAAATTTGCCAGTGTAGACAGGGCCTTAATCTCTTAACTCCAAGCACTGGGCCACATTCCCATCCTTTGCACATAAGCAAAATAATCCTGTCACTGGGAATTACACCTTCACACACTCTAGGTGTGGCCTTCTTTAACAACTTTTCAGTAACATTTAATTTACAAAGGCCATTCTGGAAACACATACTGTACAAAAAAAGAGAACATTACTTTTGTTCTACATGCAAAGCACCTGTTAGTAGAATGTATTCTGGGAATTATATCAAGTACTTTACATTCACATAAATACTGTTTCTTCAATGGTATGCAATGTTGTTAAAGATCTAGTGTAAAACTATTGTAAAGATGAAAGTTATAGTAAGTTAAAGTACCTGAAGCTAGGCAGACAACTGGCAAAAAAACATCAACTTCTAGTTCACAGCTGGTATCCAAGGGGGGAAAATGCCCTCTCTTTTCAAAACTTTACCTTGATACGTACAGCCAAGTGCAAATGGTTCATTCCCCAACTACCCTTAATTAGCCCATCTCTAACATCACTGCCTTTTGAAATAAAGTGCTAGAATCGGCTAAAATTCTCCCCCGTTGAGAAAACTGTTTTGTACTTAGAAAAGGATTAAAAAAAGAAGAAGTGTTCACATTTTTCACAGCCACTTATTCAGTGACATTTAGGGAGTCTACGATACTTGATGAGAAGGCAATTTCATTATACTGTAAAGAAAGCTTGAAAACAAAGCTAACAAAAATCTTAGAAACTTTCAGAATGTCTCATTTAATACTCTGAGAAAGCCATTTACAAACCTATGCACTTATCCAACTAGGTATCCCATTAAGGGATTGGAAAAAAGCATCTCTACAAATAATTTTCAACTCTACAGATGTGGAAAGCCTGCATCCTGCTGATAACACTGAAAAGCATTTTCATTTGCCAGCAAAACCAAAAACTGCATGGTTATGTCATGTTCAACACAGCAGGTAACCATCTTTTGTAGTCTGAGAACAAGAAACTGTACTTGACCAGAGTTTATTATGAAATAAATGACATGGTATCATAAAACTAAATGAAAATTCCATTGCATACTAAACATCCAGTGAGGCCTTCAACACAGGAGTATCCTTAAATGACCATTATATACTATAATCATATGCTCCAATCCCGTGAGCGGGTGAGCATGCTCTGAGTAGGGTTAGATGAATGAGGGGTAGCACTGATGCAGCCGCAGCCTTAAAGATGTAAGAAATTTCCTAGTGCCGACAAAGTCCATTGACTTGAGTTGGAATTAAGGATACTCACAGACTCACAAGAGGCACTTGGCACTTTGCTGGATCAGGCCAATGATTATCAATTATGGAGAAAAAAGTTATATGAAAGAGCTAGGGATGGGGATGCTTTACTGGTTTTTGTATTTGATAAATTAAATAAATTGTTTAATGCTCATGAACATGAGAAAAATAACAACAGTCAGATGTGGATCAGGCCCTTCAAAGGGATTTTCACATATAATTCTTCAAATCTTTCTTCAGTCTTGATCTAAGGAACATCTAAATTACCGGACCAAAAATCAGAGGTGAGTCTAAACAAATCCGAAAAGGTCTAGAAGGAATCTACATTGTAACTCAGACTTTCTTTAGGTGCCTTCAATGTATATATTACACTAACAAATTCCCTCTACAGCAAAAATTCACAATTATTTTTATAACAAGGACCACAATTTAGCAGAGGTTGTTTCACAGACCAACTACCTAACCATTTACAATTACATGGACCACCTTCCCTCCAATTCACATTTATATACTATTCCTGTAGCAACGATACCAATTGTTTATATGAGAAAGAAGTATGAGGAAAATATGTAAAGGTATTTTTAATAGGATTTGGCAACTAGAAATGAAAAAGAGCTAGTGCCATCTGATCAGCCAGCATTCTGCAAATGACCAATGATCATCACCAAATATCTTTCAGCAAGAATAACCCCTAAAGCAGAATGCAGTATCCTCTGCTACAACTTCAACTCCTGGAAGGAGCCAAATGGTTGCAACATTTTGTTCATTTTATGACAACAGTCATGAAGAACTTAAGATAAAACAAATGACTGACCCAGATGTATGCAGATGACATTTACTTAGGTAACCAAGCACTGTCATTCCCAGTACTTTGAAGACACCCTCAATGCTGACTTGATTAAGATGGCCAAATACTTGTACGGTGACATTTATAACCAAGCGTGATCAAGACAGTATCAAATATGTTTCATCTTTACAATGCCACAGCAGCCCAAGAACTGAATATCTTTCTTAATGGACATCACTTGAAATACAGATCCCCAATCAGTTTACCTCAGACTAAGCCTAGATATAATATTTCTCACATATCTTAGCCACCTGAGGAAAACTGTGGCTAAAGTGAGGTCATGTAATAACCTTCTAAGCAAATTGGCTGGCACATCATGGGAAGCATGAAGCACTCATGAAATTTGATTGATCTCACATAGGTTATTTTGGGTGCTGTATTTATATAATGGAATAACCTATTTTACAATAATAATCTGAATTATTTTCACCCTGATATTGCAGAAGAAATATAAATATGATTCAGATAAATGTATTTTCAGTTAGGCCCATTCTGAGCCTGAAAACAACAGAAAGGCATGATATAAAAAAAGCCCTTTGATTAGCTGTAGTTCTGGCTAAAGTGAGAACTACTGAATAAACATAATTTATATACATCTGGGGTGTAAATCTATGAGAGTGCCTCTTAGTCAGATACTCATAAGGAAGAAAAACACATTTCTCACAGTGAGAAATTTGATAAGAAGTTGTATAGCCCTCACCCACCACTGAATATTAGCAGTAAAAAGGCACCATCAACTTGAAATCTAATCCATAATTTAGAAAAATGAATGCAAAGTTGTTTCAGGCACCACACCTGATCCTGAAAAATCCTGCCATGTTATGTGATGGTAAAATCCAAATTTTGTATTTTTTAAAATGACTTTCTCCTCACCATACAGCGTGAAAGATCTGCAGCAAAAGGAGAAACTGACTAAATGAGCACAGGAGAAAACAGTGAAAATGATTATACACAAAACAAACACACTAAGAAAGGAAAGAAGAAAAAATCTCCCTCTAATTCAGTTGAGAAATCTGAAAATAACATTTAAGAGAGAAGTGTGATTTTTAATCTGACAATGTCTCTTAAAGTGTAAGAATCTCCGCATGTAAGAATTATAACCTTAGTATGAAAAATAATAGTTATTTCAATTTACTGCGTACTTGTCCTCACTAAAAGCCTGAGCCAAGAGTCATTGAAGTCAATGGGAAACTTTCCGCTCCTGAAGCTAAATAGTGTTTTAAACTAAGCAGACACTGATCAGTGTAGTAAAATCATTATTTACATAAAAATGAAATCAGTATTAATGCTTATTCATACAAGAACTGTATGAAAACCTAATTTTTACTTCAGGAAGGGTTTGGGGGGGGGGGGTGTTTGAGGGGCAGGGGGGAAGGAGGAAGAGTAGTCCTAGGGAGGAGATAGGCGGAACCGAGGAGAATCAGCCAATTAGAAACAGCTTATTTGAACAGAAAACTGTACACATTTAAAAACTGTATCCTTTGCGTAGAACCTGGCTTCTAAATGTCAGAAATATTCCATAGAACAATCACAATATAGGTCTTCAGTAACGATGCACTTAGCTCTCACTATTGCACTAATACCAAGGTTATACACTTTGAAAGTATTAACATAATGCATCATTTGATATAATTGAAATAAAATCAATGCAATACAATGATGCAATGGAATAAATTCACATCTGGTTTAGTGTCTTGGCTGCACACTGAGTTTTTGTCTTGATATTTATCTAGGGCTGGGGATCCATTACTTTCTAACAACAGTCTATACTTCTGACATTATCCTCCTACAATTATTACACTATAAGAACAGGACATTTTCAGTCTAGTTGGCAATGATATATGTTAAATTTAAGTTGTATGTAAAACTTGTGTTATTTCAGGTCATGAATGAACAGGCTGCAGCAGAAATGGCCAATGTACCTTTGTTTCAGGAAACAACAGGATATCCGCATTTTAGTTCAAGACAATAAAAAAAACCCTAAATAAATTACTCACGCTTGCATCAAGGCTGCAGATACTGATTTCATCTTCATCTTGGGTACTCTGTTTCCGTTTCTTCTGCAAAATAAAATGGAAAGAAAAGCTCAGACATTAGTAAAGATTACCAAGTTGCCAGCAAGAAGATCTTGAAACAGATAAGTAAGCATGTAACAAACATCACAAAATAATACTTTAACCATTTGATCTTTCTTTACGCATATTGATAGTTTAAGAGGATAACAGCTACATGTTACTATTAGTTCTATATTCACTTTTTTGTGCCACTGTTTTCTTACTGGCCTGCTTCCTCTTCCTATCCTCCCACCTCCTCCTATCACCTCACAGTAATTCAAACTATAAACCCCAATTTTAGACATAATTCAGAGGTAGTAGAATAATTAGCTGCATGAATCAAACTTGCCATGGCTATTTGTTGATAAAAGGATACAGGATCTTCAACTTCCATGTAGGCACCCACCAAACACCTATTTTAATCTGACAGTAGGAGGATGGTAGCTCTGTTAGAGCAGCATAACCTCCCTAGTAGTCATTTTAACACATAACATCTTAATGAGAAGTTAGGAGAACTTTCTGACTGAAACTTATTGCTCAGATACTGAGCAGTCATTTAAAGACAGGTGCACTCTACTATTATCTTTAAACAAAACTTCCCTACTTTATACAAGTAAATGTAAATATTGGGAAATATTTAAGATTTTTTTAATATAACAAAGCTTATTTTTACAGTTAATTTTGCATGCAGTTCACTATCGACCAGTACAAGGCCTGTCTACCACATAAGCCTTTAAAATAGTGCTTAAGTGGGACCTTAAGTGGTATGTAAGTCTAGAATGGGATCTCTGCATAAAGGGTTAGTTTCACCTTTTGTGAAATGTCAGACAAGGCTTTGTAAAAAGAAGAGTATCTGTATAAAAAGGTCAACCCTAAGTTTCAAGGGGCTCTTGAATATTTCTTTTGCACAAGGTTTCAATTTAAATGTGACTCTAAATCATTTTTCAGAGAGTATAAAACCAAGCCAGTGTGCACTCTGTCATCATTATTAATTACTTTGATTGACCCAGGCCACTATTTTACACCAGCACAACAATTGTAAGTCATTTTCAAATAACTCAAGTCCATTTTTTTGCACTGTTTCCTGGAAAATGGCAGCAAACAAAAATCTATACACTTGGAGGTATCAAAAACATCAAGGCTCATTTCAGAAAGGTGATTCAAAGAAGAATTGAACTTCTGATCAAAACAAGTGCTTCAGCCACCACAACCTAATGGGAATGTTCTGTTGTCTTACTACTGTCATGCTTCAGCAAAGTAGAAGCCAAAACTTACCAGCCCAAATCCAACAGTTTCACTTCAAGCATAGTTCCTGCTGCCCAGAATCAAATTACTCTGAGCAGAAGCAAATATTCTTGTAGTGCATTTGTTTGCCTGATTGAGTCCTTATGTAATTTTAAAATGCCCTGTGCTTATTCCATTTCTGAATGTGATCAGTTTCACAAGGCTGCTATTATTTTCCACTTACAAGTCTTCCCTAATGATGGTTGAGCTTTCCTTTTATGAATTGTTAGAACACTATGCACCCCATGAAAGACACACAAAACTATAGTTTAATTAATTATGCCCCAAATACACTAACAGTTGTACTACTGGTAAAGATGATGGATAAAATTTTCAAAAGTGCCTACGTCACTTTGAAAATGAGTTTAGACTCCTAAGTCACATGAGCACTTTACATTATATAGTTATATTAAAAATATTTTACTTCTAACCAAAAAGTGAGAGAAACACACATTGTATATTGCATGCAGTTTGACAAGACAATATGAACCTTTTATATTAAAATTACTTAAAATAAGGAAATAAAAGTTGATTTTGTGTGTGTGTGTGTGTGTGTGCGCTCGCATGCACATGCGCACACACAGTTGACATTAGGTCCTTCCAATATATACATTTCAACAAACAAATGCTATCTCCAAATAGCCAACATGGCAAAGTTTGAAAAACAAGTGAATTTACACCACAAGAATTATATTAAAATTTGTTTGACTTTTTGGTAAATAAGTCAGTGATCCCATTCTGTCAGTCACTTTTTTGTTTTGTGAAATGACAGACACTCTTCTGATGTCTTCACACAGGTTCATCACAAGGAGAATTCACTATGCCCAGTGAAAAACAAATAGTATGAAAAAACATTTAACAGAGCTCTGCATATTCTATTGCACCAAACTGATTTAGGAAACAAGAAATTTGATCCTTATTTATCCAGCTGTGTTGTCTCCCTTGTCAAACAGAGATAAGTGTTTGAGATAACTGAAGATTTATTTCCCACTGTGAATTCTATGTGTGGTAAAGAAAGTGAGTAAAAACAAGTAGATGACACACTGGGCCCTGGTTTTATGGCAAGACCCAAGTTTAAGTAAAATTCAGGATTGTTTTACTTTTCACTGAAGTATTTGAATATTACAAATCTTTAAAGAAAGCCCCTCAAAACAGTGACAATCTATGTTCTTATAGGTCTGCACACTCTTAAAGCAACATATAGAAATAATTATAATTCACCTGTACTGCTTAATAGTGGTAAAACAATAAGGTAGCTTGACCACTGTAGTCAATATCAATAATTCCTACCTTACATTCAGAGATAAAGGCCTAGTCTACACTACGCGTTTATACCGATTTTAGCAGAGTTAAACTGATTTAACACTGCACCCATCCACACAACGAGGCCCTTTATATCGATATAAAGGGCTCTTTAAACCGGTTTCTGTACTCCTCCCTGAAGAGAGGAGTAGCGCTGAAATTGGTATTACCATATCGGATTAGGGTTAGTATGGCCGCAAATCGACGGTATTAGCCTCTGGGCGGTATCCCACAGTGCACCACTGTGACCGCTCTGGAAAGCGATCTGAACTCAGATGCACTGGCCAGGTAGACAGGAAAAGCTCTGCGAACTTTTGAATTGCATTTCCTGTTTGCCCACTGTGGAGCTCTGATCAGCATGGGTGGCGATGCAGTCCCAAATCCAAAAAGAGCTCCAGCATGGATCGTATGGGAGATGCTGGATCTGATCGTTGTATGGGGAGACAAATCTGTTCCATCAGAGCTCTGTTACAGAAGACGAAATGCCAAAGCATTTGAAAAAAATCTCCAGGCTATGAGGCAGAGTCCACAGCACAGTGCTGTGTGACAAGTGTAACGGAAAGCCAAAGAATCAAATGGACGCTCATGGAGGAAGGGAGCGGGGACTGAGGACTCCAGCTATCCCACAGGCCCCGCAGTCTCTGAAAAGCATTTGCATTCTTGGCTGAGCTCCCAATGCCTGTAGGGTCAAACACGTGTCCCAGTGGTAGGGATATCTCGTCAATTTACTCCCCTCCTCCCCATGAAAGAAAGTGAAAAAAAATCGTTTTGTTGACTTTTTTCAATGTCACCGTATGTCACTCCAGCTGCTGGTAGACACGGTGCTGGGGAAATGAAAGCAGCATCCTCTCCCCTCCCTTCCCCAGTGGCAGGACGGTACAGTGCAGTAGGACTGGTAACAGTTCTCTCATCAGCCCGTGATGTCTCCTGGCTGGCCTCAGTGAGGTCGCCGGAGCGCCTGGGTAAAAATAGAATGACTCCCAGTATTCCAGCAGATGGTGCCAGAACGTGCTGTAACCTTCCTCATCATAGCAACTGGGGCTGAACTCCATCAGCCCCCCTCTTTCATGTCTAAAGAAAAGATTCTGTACTACCTGGACTATCATCAGCAGCTGGAGGCTGCCTCCCCCTCATTTTATCTCACTAAAAAACTCAGTGTTGCTTATTCCTACATTCTTTATTACTTCATCTCACAAAGGGGGGACCTGCATGGTAGCCAGAAGGGTTGGGAGGAGGAAGCAACGGAGTGGAGTTGTTGCACGACACCCCCTAGAATGGCATGCAGATCATCATTTCTGTGGGATTGACACAGAGCGGCTGTGCTCTCTGTTCTCTGATACATTGGTTCTCTAGTACACTTGCCCCATATTCTGGCAGGACTGACTCTATTTTTAGATAAAACATAGAGGAGAAATGACCTGGGGGTCATTCCCATTTTTGTCTTTCGCCCTCGGCCGACTCAGTGAAGGTCAGCCAGGAGCACCCATGACAGCAGCAGATGGTACAGAACGACTGATAACGTCATCTCATCGCCAATTTAGAATGGCACAGCAGCGTACAAACAACTGGTAACCGTCTCTCTGTCATGCAAAGCAAATGAATGCTGCTGTGTAGCGCTGCAGTACTGGCCTCTGTCAGTGGCATCCAGTACAACATACGGTGACAGTAAAAAAGGCAAAACGAGCTCATGGTTGCCATGCTATGGCATTCCAGGGCAATCCAGGGAAAAAGGGCGCGAAATGATTGTCTGCCGTTGCTTTCATGGAGGAAGGAATGAGTGACGACATTTACCCAGAATCACCCGCGACACTGTTTTTGCACCATCATGGATTGGGATCTCAACCAGAATTCCAATGGGTGGGGGCGACTGCGGGAACTACGGGATAGCTACGGGATAGCTACCCACAGTGCAACGCTCCAGAAATCGATGCTAGCCTCGGTACATTGACGCACACCACCGAATTATTGTGCTTAGTGTGGCCGCGTGCACTCGACTTTATACAATCTGTTTTACAAAACCGGTTTGTGTAAAGTCGGAATAATCCTGTAGTGTAGACGTACGCAAAGCAATGAAAGAACAGCTGCTTTGGAAAAGATACAAGAAAACACAATACAAAAAACAAAGCTGAAGAATGCAGTGTAGCTGTAGCAGTGTCAGTCCCAGGATATTAGAGAGAAAACTTGTGTGAGGTAATATCTTTTATTGGACCTTCTGTTGGTGAGAAAGAAAAGCTTTCAGCTCCTGGAACGGTACATCCAGCATCAACTGCAAAATGTAAGGTGGAATAGATTATTTAGCATAAGTTGTTAGCATATATTGTAACCACTGAAGATAGAGTGGCCCACTAACACCTCTGAAGGCATAGGACAAAAAGAGGGAGTGAGCAATTTACAGATTGTTATATTAAACTATAAATCCAATGTCCAACCCCCTCTTTTTGTCCTATGACAGTGTTAAGGGTGCACTCTACCTTGAATGGTCCCTTATAATATGTGCTAACTAATTACGCTAAACAATCTCTTCCACCTTGCCTTATACTGTGACATTCAGAGTTCCTTTCCCAGACCTGAAGAAGAGCTCTGTGTGTATGCTCAAAAACTGGTCTCTCTCACTAACAGAAGTTGGTCCAATAAAAGATATAACCTCACCCATCCTGTTGTTTGTCTAAAGCTGAAGAAGTCAGCCATGTAGTTACTTCTATATTTTAATAACTGTAGATGCCAACTGGGGCCAATGACTACATCTGGAAATAGCATGGACAAGTGTTGCATAAATGTACACGAGTTAATATTAAAACTGCTCATTTCTGACATCTCCGCTTTTCAAAATTGTGGGCCTCTTTGTGCAGACTGTAAATCATGCAGAATCAAGTTAAACCTGGCACTGGTTTTTGTGACATGGACAATAGATTCTAGATCAAGCAACTGCTTTTTACTGTGTTCTGTGTGCAGTATTGCCAGTCCCAAGCATTCAAAAATCATGAGTTGAACCCCATAAAATTATGAGATTAAAATATAATAAATGTTGGGTGCTTTTTATTTGCCTTTTGGGTTTTCAGCCCCTACTATATACTTGGTGAACATTTTCATGCTTTCTCCACAACCATGACATTTTTATTAATCAAAAACTGATATTGTCACACAATCACTTGACTCATGGAGCTTGGGCTTCCAGAAAAACATCAATTACCATGAGACTTGCAAGAGTTGACAACACTGTTAACGTCTTGTACCTTAAGCTATTCCACCTCACTATCCTAATTTTGATCTTTTCTGATCTTCCTTTTACAAGAGAAAAAGGAGTAACGTGACCCCTCATTTAAAATGACTTGATGTCAGCATACTCTTCTCTACAATTTGGTGGCATCATAAAACCAGGTGTACAAACAGAGGTTATGCAAACTACTGTCAAATAAAAGGATAGAAAGCAGAAAGAGGGGAAAATGGCTTATTTAGAAAGCATATATATATATAAATAATTTATATTTTGAAATCTTGGAGGAAAAAAGAAAATTACAGCAGCTTCCAAGTTCAAAGTCCTACAGAAAACCATCCCACAAGTTCTCATACTGTTTTGGTAGAACAGTGTCTGTCTCATGGACTCCTCCCTTCTTATTCATGAGTGCATGAACCACCCTCACTATCATTTGTAATCAAAATGACATCCCTATGACTACTACAGCAATTGCTGACATGAAAGAAGCAATATAGTAACTCCCCACTTAATGTTGTAGTTGTGTTCCTGAAAAATGTGACTTTAAGTGAAACGATGTTAAGTGAATCCAATTTCCCCATAAGAAATAATGTAAAGGGGGTGGGGGTAGGTTCCAGGGCTGCTTCCACTATTCTGCAAGTACCAGGGGCGGGGGGCTCAACCCTCAGCCTGTCCACTCCACCCTTCCCCCATGCCCCCACCGTTGACTCACCTCTTCTCCCCCCTACTTCCTCCCCTTTACTTTGCATGCTGAGTCCTGGCTCCTCCCCCTCCCTCCCCTCCCTTCTAAATGCCGCAAGCCAACTTCATATTAAAATGCAATTATGCTATGTTTGAATCTCTTTCAAGGAATAAAACAAAAGAAAAAGAAAAAGCCCAGAATCTCATCCTCAAAATTATAGCCAGGATTTTATATAAAAGTGGGAGAAAAAAGTAGAGGACTATTTTAAAACCATAACAGTTGCATTTTAGCATTTTTTAATTTCAATGCAGAACCAGATTGTGAATTCTCATATGAAGACATAATGGAAATGTTTAACTGAACCACATTCTCCCCTTTTACAGTGTGCATTACTGAACACTTCTTGCTGTCACATTCTCATGCAAAACATTATCAGCAACAAGTTAAGGACAGGCTGGAATGCCAGAGCAGCTCTGGTCTAGACAGCCAAAAAGCAGATGTGTAAATTGGAGGCAACACTCAGAATATTTTACTTTACAGAATAAACTAATCCACATTATTAATAAGGACAAGCATGATGAATTAATGATGAAAGACATAGTAAAATGTCAGGGATAGAGCACTACAAAATGTACTTTGTTCACATGGTAATGCTTCATAAGGTACTAAAAAATGAACTGTAGTATATTCTGTATAACTCATAAAAACTCTACATACGTAACTGCCCAAATCCTTTCAGTTTACTCCAAAGGGTTTAGGTACTGGTATATTTGAGTATGTTTTGATTCTTCAGTCTCTGCTTTGCAAGCAAGAACTATGGAAGTATTCTTCTTTTATGCCAAGTCTACATACAAAAGTTGTACTGCTTTACCAGTAAGAAAAGCAAAAATAAAAAAAAACAACAACAAAACACAATCCATGGCTGCAACTAACATACCAGCACAAAAACTGTGTGTAGACCAGGCTTCAGTCTGTAAACCTTAAAATCCAATACATTCCAAAAGACTCCACATTCTAACATAACAAAAAGTTGGCTACTCCATCACTTCAAAGGAAAAGAATGCAGCTGAGGTCTATACGCTACCCAGGGAGGTGACATTCTTCTTCTTAAAAAGAAGAAACCACAGAAAGATAGGAAATACCTTGTGTATTTAAAGAGTATGTGCTCCAAATTCTAGAAGGGATGAAGCATTATTCCCCTTTTTAAAATAAATATTTAGAATTTTGGTGAATTATTACATATTTATAAATCATATAAGATTAATCATTCAACTAGGAAACAACAATTCACCTCTGAAGCTATAATAAATGTTCTCTGCAATTACATAGAAATAAGGCAAAGTATAACAAACCCAACAACACTAACACTGAAGGATAGTAACAAATGACAGCACATAGAACAAGACGATAGTTCATTTGCTTAAGAATTCATTAAATGAATCTTACTCATGGTCACGTGACCATGAATTAACAAAGAACATGACATTTCCAGCCATGGAAAGCTAATTAAAAAATTAAATAAGAAACACAAGCAGATTAGCAAGGCTGAGGGATTAGAATGAATTTGAAGAAGACAGGACAAACTGTTGTAGCTCCAGAGTTATCCAACAGCAACTAGATACAGGCTTTTGGCCATTATTTTAGAAAGGGCATGTATGATGGACCCTTGGATCATCTGCCAAAATGTGTTAAATGTGATTCATTCTCCATTCCAGTCTCCTTTGCTCTGCCAAACCCTCACTGGTATAGAAAATTCTTGGTGGTAGTGCCTGTTTCCATTCTCATGTACACAGCCACTTCTTGAGTCCCAATTCAAATATTTAAAGATAATGTTTAAAGATAAGTGTTTTTAGTAAAACCCTCTTCAGCCTGAACTGAACAATTATAAACAGATTACATCAGGTGGAAACCAGCAAGTTAAAATTGTAGCAGACAGTCATAGAGCCTTAAAAATGTGACTGCCCTTCATGATTTTTATATTCCTAAAAATAATGGTCAAATTTGAACTAATTTTACTAATTATTTTCATTATATGTATGTATGCATTACTATTTTTTCCCCGATGTCAATTATTTTTAATCTGGACAAGGATGTTTATTCTTTGATGTCTTTTTGTTAATAAGTACAGAGGGAACAAATAACTGATTACCTCCATACTGGATTTGGATCTATCTTTTTACTTCTCTTTTGGAATATGAAGCATAGTTTATCATTCAAAAATAAAATGTATTTCTTCCAAATCCTACAGGAACCATTTCTCCCCCACCCCCCTGTATGTTAATGAAGTGCCATATTTTCAAATACCAGCCTCCATCTCTGCAGGCACAAAACTCTGTGGGTAAAATTGTCAAATGCACGTATGTGACTTCCATGACTAAGTATCACTGAAAGTCACCTAAATGCTCTTTGAAATTTTATCCTGGGCTTGCCAAAACTGAGCCTCCCCCCCCAAAAAATAATGAGAATGAAAACCTAGCCTTAAAAGCATAAGTAACAGTAAAGCTATCAGCAACTGTATGTTTTCTGATGAACATGTTTCTAGAAATACATTCAAAATACCACAAATGAATTAAAAGCCCTCTAGTAAAAAATGACCACTTCACTGACTCTAAATGTATATTTGTATGATTAAGCATTACCTGATTTTCACTGCCATTCAGTGCTACAGACACACTGTGCAACTAAATGTCTAATTCCATGAATTTAAAATCCAAACGTTAATACAGTTAAACTGTATAACAACAAAAACTTGAGCTTCCTAAGGTAATTTAAGTAGCAAGTAATCAGTGTCCCTACCGTATTAAAATATTGATTGTGTGCATTGCTTGAACAACAAACACACACAGAAAAATTCTAGTTGTATCATATCACATTATGTATTAAGTTATCCTCTTATCTTAAATCATGTAGTATTATATAAATCCAAGGTAACACGATATGACAACAAAAGAAAATATGCTGATATGGGTAGGATAGCACTAGAATGGAAGGACTGAATTTTTATACACCTCTACCTCTGTCCTCAGGAGCCAAAAAGTCTTACCACATTATAGGTGAAACCACATTATATCAAACTTGATTTGATCCATCAGCGCATGCGGCACTGCCACTCCGGAGTGCTGCTTTACTGCATTATAACCGAATTTGTGTTACATTGGGTGGCATTATATCGGGTAGAGGTGTACCATGCACAGAGAGCATGCCCAGTTCCTATTAATATTACCTAGAATTCAGCATGTTCTGTAACACTGACATATTACAATGAAAATGAAGAACAGGACTTATAGATTCCTACGGATAGGAAAGGGAGTGTGACAGACAGATCACAAGCCCAGACAACAGAATGTGCTGTATAAACAAGCACGGATCATTCCATCAGCATGCCAAGAAACGGACACTCATGGGACATGATTAAAGACTTGAACACAAACATGTCATGTACTCTACATAAGCCATCTGGACAAGTTAATATTACTATAAGAACCTTACATTCTGATATTGTATCAACTTTCTACTGGATTAAACCCCAAGAAGAAACCTCAATATTATATGGTTCCAGAGGTCTATGAGAAGAAACAGACTCAGAAATAAATTTAGAAAATACATGAAAATTAGTGTCTCTCACTGAGATAAATCAATACTATTTAGGATCTTCTCTCCATATTGGGGAAGTACTGGTAATCCAAAATCTGAATACCCCTGAAATTTGCAGTATTTAAAATCTGGATCTGAATTTTCTGACTTGAGCCTATCTCTACTTTAAATTCCAAACAAAAACTAGGAAAGACAAAAATTATAGTCAATATCCTGTCCTTCTCCAATAGGGGGACGTGTTGTTTGAAAAATCTGAGATAATGAGAGAGTAATCCCTGTTCATTTTAAATGTCTTTTATTTAGTTGATTAGTGTCATAACTGAAATATTATTTAATCACAGTATTTTCTATTTAATCATAAGTTTTCCAGAACAGCATAATGCATCTGTGGTCAAGTAGCATTTATCTCACTACAAATTTGTTCTTTACTATTTGTTGTATAATTATTAAATTAAAAACAGGTCTGGAACAGTTTTGATTTATACCCTCACTAGGAAATGGTTTGGGTGTTTTTAAGTCCTTGATGCCTCCTCTTTCATCTGTGCTTCAACTGCAGATATTAGCAATAGGTGTGTGTGTGTGTGTCTTGCACATATGAGTATGCATTCAAACCTGTCCCGTTGTGACTTCTCTGCACACAAAAATGTGTGCATTGGCTACTCATATATACACAGTGTATCCATTTCAAGTGTATACCTCTAGACTTAAGGACATTTTCTTCTCTTTATGCCCAGACAGTTAAAAATATATAAAATTTTTAAACCAAGCCAAAGCACTAGTTCTCAGTTAATACTGCATCCATGGTAAGTGTCAACCTTTAGCTGTTTCACTGGGCTGTTGGCTAATAGAGTGTGTCCCCACACCACCACCTTGTCAACCTCAAAAATAGCCCAAAGGGATTAATTTCTTTCCACAAAAACAAACAAACAAACAAACAACAGAAATTCCACACATTCACCTTTGAGCAGAGACTGTTTTGGAAAGCTATCACTGTGTTTTAGAACACATGCTGTTAGCAATTTTAAGAATATAGCAGGTGCTACTAAGTGCCCCTCTTTCACACCAGTGGGTCAACATCACTGGCAGGTTAAAAGCAGAATGCTTCCTGGTCTCAATATATCAAGACAGAATTGTTCTTCTCAGTAATTATCTCACAGGAGATGAGAGAGTAAGATATCTAATTATATAGAAAAGCAATGATTTAATTACAGGAATTAGAGTAATAAGACATTGTTACAGGAAGCATGGATTGGCATCCTCTCTTCATCACCAGGTTTACTTTATCAATACCGGTGATTTATATACTACCACCTGGGAGAGGAAATACAAGATGTATGAAAATAACTAGATAAAAAATATCCCATGATGGGGAAGGAAGTAACAAATCTACTTTAGCCATTTTTGTTCCAAAATACAAGTGTGTCTCACACAGAACTGCACCAAAATAACTATGTTTTAGAAAATCAGTCTGCTCCTATTGCTAAAGCATGCCCTTCATGTAAATAAGGATTTATCCCTACTAGGTCAAAAAAGGGACTGCAGAACTTCTCCTCTTCTTCATTTTAAATCACTTGAAAAATTGAAAGCCCCAGAAGACTGCTCTCCAGCATTGTTATTGTGGAAAAAGATCTGTGTAAGAAGCTGGGTTTTGCATCATATTCTAAAATGTGATTATATTTTGCCACATAAAAGCATGTCAAGATGCGCTATATTATAGTGGGCTGTGAAATCTATGTGAAGGTATGTACTTCAAGAAACTATTGACGTGTTCAGTACCATTCTGGCTCTCAAGGGATTATAAATATACTAATTTCAGATAGTCATTAGAAGTTTCATGGATGATATAGCTCCAAAATAAAGTGAAATCATCAAGTGAGAAATTTATAAGTTTATATTTTGGATAGGTTGGTCTCCTCGGTATAACAATGAGCTATACTGACCCAAACCACCCAAGTGTTTTATACATGTGGTTCTCAATTAACACACACCAAAAAACTGTTTTGGATCCAATTTAAATTGGGTATAAAATTATCTGTCCAAAAGATTAATCTTCTTCCATTATAAGGTTAGTTGAATAATTACTAATTTAATATTTCCTGCCATAGATGGTAGGATATAACATCACAAACCAGACTTTAGAAATGAACCACCACAGGCAGCAGTGGTGTCTTATTACTCAGCTTAATGCCAGCTTGCTTTGTGGTACTACAGAAAGACTAAGGGCTCATGTAAGATTAGCCATTTTCCATCTTATCATATTACTACCTTACTGGTATTCAAGTTTCTACGATGAAATAAAAGTTACAGTAGCGAAAAGGAATTTTGTATTAACTGATACAATACAAAGCTCTTAATTGCAACTCCTTATCTGTGTGAGGAGTGAAGGGGGATGAACAGACCATGTTACGCTAAATCCTATGAGCCTACTTTCCTACAATGGCTAACAAAAAGCCTATGATTTTCCCCTTGGATGACCACCTTCCTCCATCCCAAGGTTTCTCATCGCTATTTGATTAAAATTTAACAAATAGGGTTCTTTTAAAAAAGAGACAAAAATAACATGTCCCCCTGTTAACTTGTTAACTTCAAGTGAATCCAAATACAAGTGAGTCTCACAACAGTCTTCTTTGAGGCCTGCATGGACAGGACCCATCTCTTTATTCCTCTTCTTTTGTATTTTAGTGGTACTTTCATGTTATACCAGTGAAAGTCCTGAGATTTGGAAGGCAGCCCTGAGGACACGGGAAACCCACAGGATCCTGAAGTAGATTTGCTCACAGCACAATGTTTCTTTGTAGGTTGAATGATGCAAAGTACATGCCCACAGGGCCATAATTTTAAAGGCTAATACCAGATTCTAATACAGAATGAAGAAAAGCATAAAAGAATGATTTACCCAATCTTCTAACCTCTAATATATCAGTTCTTTATATAATATTGGTGCAAATAAGTCACTTAAACTCTAACCAGACCCCAAAACCTTTAAAATTTTGTAATACGTTAGCTTCTGTGTATGTTTCTACTGCCCTCTATTGTTTGGAATATGCAAGACCTGATCAAGTCTCCGACAGCAATTCTCCTGTTCCCTGATTCAGGACCTGAAAATTTAATTTAAATCCTACTCCTGTTGATGACTAATGGAGATTCCCTCTTGAGTCCAGCAATAGACTAAGTATTTTTAACAGAGATCTGCAAGTTCTGTTACGATCCCGTATGCATGCAGTTAGCTGGCTACCATGGGGTCTGTATATTGGGATGTACATGGCCAAGAATGGTTAGAGGATTCAACTAAAAGCTACACAAGTTTTTATATCAACTACTAGAAACATACATTTGTCTCTTTTGATTTTACCAAAAATCTAATGGATGCTATTACAGGCCGTTATGAAAACAGGGTCCAAATCTCTTTGTTATTCTAAGCTGGCTACCTAAATTCACAAGCCTGCCAGGAAAATGGCAGCAGGAGAGAGCATCCTCTGCCATCCAACTTTGAACGTGAAAAGTGAGATTTATTCTTTTGTCTTTGTAATGTGAGATGGATTTGAGATTTTGCCATCAAAGTAACAAAATGAACAATGAAAATCTCATTCGCTGTGTGTAACTAACAGGAAATAGGTGTGCATATACAGGATGCTGGAAAGACAAGGAGCAGCAAAGCTTTGTTTGAGGATTGGTATTCATTCACTTTTTATTTATTTGAGGACTGGTGTTCATTCTCTTCTCCTGTCCCTTTTTGGGAAGGCAAGGAAGAGTACAAATTATTAGAATCTAACAGAGCTAAATATGTTTAAATCCATTTCATGGTTTACAATAGACTCCTCAAGACAAATTCAGTGCCTCTAGACACTTCTGCAACACAATGCTTAAAAGATAACAACTGAGAATACATACATTCTCCTGATATACAAGGAATTCTAAATTGGTCTTATATACCAAGGAGAGAGAAGGTGTAAATTAAAGTAGTCCCAAACATACTTAACTTTACGTATTTTGCTACTCTTTTCCCAGATAAGACCTTCTTTTCAAGCACTACTTGGATCAGAACAGTTCTTTGGGTGTTGAGCTCCCAAGTAATTCAACCAGTGAATGTGCAAATAGTTGTTCCATAGCCCTGGATTCCACTCTCTCCGGAAATCTGACTTAGAAGAGGTTGCAGATTCTAGTCTTGTCTATTCAGGGAGAAGGAATTTATTATAGAGCCATGCTAGCTCTATCTCAAACAGAAAAAGTATTCAAAAAATTGTCTTGACCAGTGCTCTCCCTGTATCTACAAACTAGATCAAGTTATGTTTGTACCTTTGATGATACCATAAACACCTTTTGGTCTATCTGGGTATCCGTGACCTTTACTGGCAGTTGTTAACCATTTATGTGAAGGTCAAGCCCAGTTCATTCAGCTAGGTCACATGTGGCAAGTGTGACAGACTCAGACCAGTGGGGTACAGGAGTCTGGTAGAGGGCAAATATACAGGTCACTGGATGAGTAGTTTTCTGTTCCCTGAGTGACCAGAGCAGAGGCTGCAGTAGAGTAATCAGAAACCTGTTAGAACCAATTAAGGCAGAGAGGCTGATAAGATCATCTGCAGTCAATCAAGGCAGGCTAATCAGGGCACCTGGGTTTAAAAAGGAGCTCACTCCAGTCAAGTGGAGGGGAGCCAGAGGAGAGGAAGTGCGTGTGAGGAGCTGGAAGCAAGAGGTGCAAGGAGCTGAGACTGAGAGGGTGTGCTGTTGGAGGACTAAGGAGTACAAGCATTATCAGACACCAGGAGGAAGGTCCTGTGGTGATAAAGAAGGTATTTGGAGGAGGCCATGGGGAAGTAGCCCAGGTAGTTGTAGCTGTCATGCAGCTGTTACAACAGGCACTATAGACAGCTGCAATCCACAGGGCCCTGGGCTGGAACCCGGACTAGAGGGTGGGTCCGGATTCCCCCCAAACCTCCCAACTCCTGATCAGACACAGGAGAAGTTGACCCAGACTGTGGGAAAGATCACTGAAGTGAGCAAATCTGCCAATAAGCGCAGGACCCACCAACGTAGAGGAGGAACTTTGTCACACGTTATTTCACATGTGACCCTTATTGGCCAAGCTTATCCCATCTGATTAAGGAGATCAGTGGAAGCCATTTCTACTTGGTTCCTGAGTAAGAGGGGCTGCTGTTTAGCTGTACTCTGTCTCAGCTGAAAAAGCGAAGAAACAAAAAATCTCTTAAGTAGTTAGTATGTGAGTGTGAAACTATGCCTCTAGCTTTCTCCCAGTAAGAAGAAAGGCTTATTTCATTATATAACAACTTTTACACACGGTATTTTTTTTTTGATTGATTCAAGAGAACCCATTCAAGCATTGAGAATCCCCTGCACGATTCTCATCACTAGTGAGATTGCACATGTTGCTGCACTTGCTCATCATACTAGCAGAATTTGTAGCAGAATTAAATAATTTATCTAAACTAGGCCTGTACGTGAGATTCAACCAGATTTATATTCTAGGCAGCTGCAGTCATCCATTATTGGTAAAGCCCTACCAGATTCACAGTCCATTTTGGTCAATTTCATGGTGATACGATTTTTAAAATAATAAGTATCATGATTTTGTGAAATTTCAGATTTAAATAGCTGGTGTTGTAATTGTAGGGGTCTTGACCCAAAAAGGAGTTGGGGGGGGAAGTGTCACGGTACTGCTACCCTTACTTCTGTGCTGCTGCTGACAGCAATGTTGCCTTCAGAGCAGGGTAATTGGAGAACGGAGTCTGCTCGCCGGGAGCCAAGCTCGGAGGGCAGAGCCACTGCCAGCAGCAGCACAGAAATGAGGATAGCATGCTATGTTACCACCACACTTACTTCTGCACTCCTGCCCTCAGTCAGAAGCCACCACTCTCTGGCTACCCAGCTGTGAAGGTGCAGAAGTAAAGGTGGCATGGTATGGTATTGCCACCCTTATTTCTGCACCGCTGCTGGCAGGGCACTGCCTTCAGAGCTGGGTGCCTGGCCAACAGTTGCCACTCTCTGGCCGCCCAGCTCCGAAGGCAGCACGGAAGTAAGGGTGGCAATACTGCAACCCCCACCCTAAAATAATCGTTACCCCCCCTGCAACTCCCTTTTGGGTCAGGACCCCCAATTTGAGAAACACTGGTCTCCCCTATGAAATCTGTATAGTATAGGGTAAAAGCATATGAAAGACCAGATTTCATGGGTGGAGACCAGATTTCATGGTCCGTGTCGCTTCATGGCCGTGAATTTGGTCGTGCCCTAATTATTGGCCTAGTATTTTGCTTTGTCTCTGCTATCTCAATATTCTGCATTCAACATGGCTGTGCTGATATATTTAAAACCACAGACAGTTCCTGTAGTTAGTCTTTGATCTAACTACTTCATGTAACTTTTGTCAGAATTATGTGCAAGCTATAACATTGCTACACTGAAGATACCGGTTATAACCTACAGAAAAACAATTTAGCTTTCTTTGTAGTGACTCATTGCAATGTCTGTTCTGAATTAATTTTTTTTATTTCCTCCCTTATTACAGCCAAGTTTTTCAAGGTAAGCACACAAAATTGTTCATGTAACTGCAAATACCCAATGTAATGCACAGACTGAGTAGTTACATGCATCCACATATGCATGACAGACAACCACAATCATATAATACCGTATACAGCACTACGTGTTATATTTATTTATTTTCACAGAACTCCTAGCTATTTAATTAAAAATGAAGGTTTTGACACCTGCATGTGTATTTTGTTAAATCAGCAACAGTGAATGCACATAGGAGATATGATGAGTGATTTTACAAGACTCTGGCAATGTGTAATCACATAAGTAAAAGAACCACAGCTCTTGTCTCCTACCAATAAATTTAAGACAGGTCTTGAAAAATGATAAATTCAGTCTCAAAAAACAATGTAATACTTTCCAAAAGCTCAACTGCAGATTTATTCTTGCAAGTTAAAGTTTCAGAAAAACATTGTAAATAATGTTTACTGCTAACAAAACGTAGGATTCTAACTGAACAGGCATCACTTCACTATTGTAAATATTTGTATGAAAAGCCCAATCCAAACATTTCATTATCATGTAGTTGCTTAATTATTTCTATGTTGGATCTGAAAGAGTCTTCTGAACAATTGTGTAGGGTAACTGACCCATCCTGCTTCATACTATGGGATTGATTCTGCCACCAATATACATCGACTAGTAGTGTGGCTATTTCACCAAGTTCGGTGCTTGGAAACATGAGTAAGGTTGGCAGAAACAAGCCTAAACTTCCACTACATTCCTTGAATGGGATAGATCTTAGCATTTTTTGTTGCTGTACATTTATAATGAACAAAGAACAAATATGTTCCTATCTAATGTAATGAACACGTTGTAAAATACTACCTGCAGTACTGCCAGCACAAATACAGACAATGAACCCATCAGAAGATAATTTGTGTGTTCTCTATACTGCATATATATGGTAAAACACAGAGGATAAAATAAACCCAGGAAGGATACATTGACAAGACCTGACTAACAATAAAGAATACCACGTTTCAACTTTTATGTCAATATTTAATGTGCAAATATCCTACCAGGAATTAAATCAGTTTTAAAAAAAGCAAAACATGCAAGTAATTTGAAGATCGCCTCATTTAGTAAGAAGTTCTCTAGTCGTCCAACTGGAGAGATCATATTAGGGGTTCTGGAATTAGACCAGTAAATTAGTTAAACTTTACCCACTTAAGACTTGATCAAACACCTGTTACTCATGATAAGTAGCATTTAACCAAGTAGTCATATTGAAATCAATGGAAATAGTCACATAGTTAAAAGCTACCTAATGCAAGTAAGTGTAGCCACTGTTTAATATGTATTATGTATCTTCCTCTGTGCCCAATCCAGAAAGTATGAATCTGTTACAACTCTCCACTTCAAAATCTAACTCTTTACTCAGTTCAGTCCCCACTGTTTGACAAAAGGGTGGTCCTCACATAAGCGTTGCAAAAGCAGGCCCTTCAGTATTTTTTTAATCACCTCTTCTCTCATTTTACAGCAGAACTACAAAAAATAAATACAATTTTAAAAACGCTTTCTTTTGTAGTATTATAGCATGTTACATATTCATGTTTAAGTACATCCTTCCCTTACATAAATAAATAAATATACTCTCTAAACAACCCCTGGGTTGCATGTCTATCTGACTTTAAATCCTGCCATGCATTTAAAGTAAACAAAAATCTGTGAAATTTTTGTGCACAGAAGACAGACACACACACACACACAACACAAAACAGTAAAGTAACATAGCCCCTGACATACCTGATGATGTATAAAAAAGCAACACCACACCATGAGGTACTTTGTAATTTACTGTACTCAGATTTCAAGACGTTTCTTAATCCTCTTTATACTAAAGTGGTCCGTTTTTCTCCTCTCCACTTTCTGCAGGAACTTCTCCCCATGCAGCCACAATGCATGACAGGAAGCAACAGCAAGGTATATAGTACAAGTCTCAGAAGTTGAGAGATGCACACGAGCCCAACAATCTATATTTTGAGGGGTTTTGGTGGCTTTTTTATTTGTTTTTGGGGGGAGCAAATCATTCATCTCTGAATACTACTTTGCAGTTAATATATTTAAACAGGTAGAGTAGTTATTTAAAAAAAAAGTGCTACCAAGTGTGAACGACACTCTTTTGCTGCTACAATCAATGTGATTAAGATAATCACTAGTAAGTTTTACTAGAATGGGCAGGGCTATGAAGTTGTGGCTATGAGGCTCCCGAGTTATAGGAGAAAATGCACAGTAGGAGTGGGGGAGGGATGATTGTAGACTCTCGACAATGATGTTGTGCTTTTTTTGTCTTCCAAAATGTCTTGATTAGTGCCAACTGTACATGCTTCAGTCAAGAAAACAAAGCAGACTGTAGCTATTTATTGGGGGGCTTTTAAAATATATATTTCATTGTAAACTTTGATTAACAAAGGTTTTGAAAGGTCCTCATGAAAGAGGCAGGGTAGTTAGCTGGGAACTCCTAAGCCAGCAGAAATTAAGCAATAGTGGGCAAAGATCCTAAAAGTATAGAAGCACTGCTGAAGTGAGGCCTCAAAATAAGATTTTGGAAAGGGTCCAAGTTCTGTAGGAAAGAAACTGCAGGAACTTCACATGAGCTTACTCCTAGCCCTTCTGAGCTCACTAGTTCTACAGAACTGAAGCTAGAAGCTTCATTCCGGCTGATCTTAGTTGACCCACAAGAGCAGAACTTCGGTCAGTTCCTTTGGGAACTAGACAACCTTCACTTGACTGGAGTTTGGAAAACAGTGACTGCACTATATTAAGAAAACACTGTGTTATGGTTTTGGTGTTTTTAACGTATCAGACAATACACTCAGGCTACCTCAGTGACACAGAATTGCAAACTGAAGAGCAGTCTTCAAATTTCAGACTTGTGACCCTCATCCTGCAAGATCTCCATGTGCACATTCACCCCTCCCCCGCACTGACATCGGTAGAAGCTCTGTTTTTGAAGGGCTCACAGGATTAGGTCCCAGTCTCATGATCAGATCAGCAGACTACCTCCTTGAGAGTTTTTGCATCTGGATGCTAACAAGTTTCTTCTCGGGTAGGAAGAGAGAGGAGAGACTGTTTAAAAAACAATTCTCATCAATAAATCTCCAGGCTCTCTCAGCTCATGTACTATTATTTTATAAAAATTTCCAGTATTTGCATAAATTTACATGCATTGTCCCTCATTAACCTTTAGAACATTGTCTCATTGTCTATCATTAAAAATCATATATCCTTTAAGCATACAACAGATAAATCCCTTGAGGAAATCTTTTGTCCAGTTATCTAAACACAGCCCCTAATTTTGCTCAGTGTGATTTGTATATGTATTTCTGTGTACTTTCTTTAGGTCACACAACCAACTGAATGTACACATGCGAAGGACAGCTGCATGTAATTTATGTGAACAAATATCCACTGATCCTGCTGTTTTAATGACTCATCAAAAGGGAGGGAAAAGATCATGTCTTCTTGAAAAACACATTTAATGTGAAATATTTTCTTGTTTTATATTCAAAGGCTAACTCAAAATCAAAAACATGAAGCTATCAGAAGCGAGTCAATGAAGCCACATCTATCTATACCAGCTGAGGAATTGGCTCATTATATTTTTAAGATTTTCATATTCTGATGAATATGACTTTGGGATTTGGAGATGTTCTAAAGCATAATAATGTTAATATCCCAACTCTACAAATGTCTAAAATAAGGAGAACAGTGTGAGAACTTGGTTATGGCTAAACGTAATTAAATTTGCATGAGTCAGGTACACTTAATATGGCTGAGCAAAAGTTAAAAATCATTTTTAAAAGGTAGGCTCTTTGAACTATACTGTTTCTACTGATCATTTGATGAACAATAGGCAAATCATTTAACAAACAATATTTTGTTACCTCTGACAAACATCTTCTTTTACAAGAAATTACTTTTAACAAGTGATATACTGCTTATTTCCCATGCTCCCCCATCTTCACTCCACTTATTTTCATTTCTTCTTATTTGCTCAGATCATCAAATACAGGCTTGTTTTTCAGAGCTTTATATATTTCTGACAGACAGGAATATCAAAAATAATTTGAGTTGGGGAGAAAGCTAAAGACCATTAAACTTTATTTCACATTTTAAGACGACAAAAACTGACACATACTGGTAAAAGTGCCTCAGTTAACTGTAAGACCTTCATCTTTTATCAGCTTAAACGATAGGCTTCTGCTGAATGCAGAGGAAGGAGACAGGCTACGAAACCGCTAAACTGATATAAATCAGCAAAGAAGTAATTTGAAAATGAGAATCACCGTTTCATTTTCCTTTTGATGTACAGACAGATAAAAAATGGAAAGGTTAAAAAAATGCCATAGGGAGTTTTCTGACATTTAGGCCAAGACTTTAAAAAATGACTAGTGATTTTAGTCACTTCAGTTTTGGGATGTCCAATTTGAAACATCTCAAAGGGGCCTTATTTCCAGGGAGTGATGTTCAGTACTTATGAAAAAATCAGGTCCCCTTGAGGTATCTCAAGTTGTACATCTAGACATTGAGACACCCAAAAATCACTGGTCACTTTTGCACAGCCTGACCTTAATTTTGAGAAAAATATTTTTGAACAGACCTAAATACACACACACACACACACACACGCTAAAAATCTTTCAACAACATCAACTGCAAAGTGGATTGTGGAGAATAATTATTTGCAGTAGCATGAACTATTGTAGCATTTTGCACACTAAAATGCAAGTTACTAACTGTGCAAAATTTCTCCCCCCCCATTACCTTCTAAAAATCTTTTGACACTGTTAACGAGAGTTCCCTCAACAGAAAAATTTAGGAACATGCAAATATTTCCAAATTTTAAGTAAATCCTCCATGTGAACTTCATCTCAACAATTTTTCATCTTTGGGGTACAGTTTCATACATTACATTACTGAACCAAAAGAAATACCAGTAGATTAAATTGCTTCTGTTACACAAATGAACTCCTGTGCTTGCTACACATCCCCTCAAGAATTATGCCTGATGTGTAGTTTCAGCCAAATCACAATTACCTTGTTTGTTATTTGAACCAATGAACTGGTGCAGGAAGAACTCTGTTCTGTGAAGTGCAGTTCTACAGTAGATCAGTGAACTGTAGATTTGCTCCCACTGAGTAGTGCTGGCTAAAGATCAAACATCTTAAGGGTCTAGTGTTGCAAAATGAAAGATTATAAGAGGTCTAGACGTGGGCACAAATCAGTTTAATGCAGATAAAAGCAACCAAGATAGGCAGAAATAGGACAGAATGAGACTTTCCCTGACTGCAGTAGTATGGCAAAGTAACCTTAAAACATTGTCAAATGTAATGTATTCTCCTTGTTATTTTAAATTCTTATAGTCATTACTAGCTTTTCCTTGCACCAGATAGGCTGAAGTAACTAAGTAAAATCATCAGGGAAGCTATTTTAAAAATATTTCTGTGATCCTCAAAAGAACAAACCTTTAAAGTCTTATGAATTTTATAGGCGTTAAATTGCAAAAAAACTGAAGTAGGCAGGCAGGGACTATAAAATCATTTCCTGGTAACACTCAGATTTCCTTATACCACTTCCTGGCGATCACAACGTGTAAACACTTAACCTTGCTGTATCTGTGCTCCTTTATGTATTGATACAATACAAAAGAGATGAATATATGTATATTACAAGGCCAAAGAGTAAATCTGAAATTTTGCTGCATATACAGCCAGAAGCAAATTAAAATGAGACTATGTAACTTTGATAGTTGAATAATCTAATTATACTATGTATTGTGGTTTTGTATTATTATATTACAATTATATGCCAGTTCTTAAATATTTCAAATGAAGTTCCAATACATTTCTTATGAAATTCAGTGTTACATTTTGGAAACGTATTGAAAGAGTTATTCTGCCTTGAAGACAAACAAACAAAAACACGTTTATAACTTCCAGTGCAGTTCCGTCACAGACTGATAGCATATGTCTCAGTGTTTGTGCACTGAAATTTTGTAGAATAAGCTATTGAAGCCAAAAATGCATTTGCAGAATGTAATTAAGTCTCAATTTTGCCTTGACACGTGAGGCATACCGATGTGTACACTGGCAAATTAGCTGCAGCAGCACGTAAGTATATGCACATGCATATCAAAAGTTGAGAGGTCCCAATCCATCAGAAAATAGCCTCCAAGACATATAACTCAGCTCAAGGTAACTGCACAGCAAGGGAAAATATTCCTAAAAAAGAATGTGTGGCGGTGTAATTGCAAACAAAGCTTTTCACTGCTACCCCTTTTCAAACAGTGCAGTTGTCCTCACCCTACTCAATCACTGAACACAGCAGAAAAATAAAAAAGGTTTCAGAAAGAAATATTAGACTATTATATCTTCAGTGCAAGTGAAAAAAGTGTTGGATTAACAGTGCTGGATACTGTGAGTCTTCTATATTGTCTCTTAGCCTGACATGGACTGATTATCTGAAGGGACAAAAGGGTAGTTCAGCCTCCACAGCCATATAATCTTTGGCAACTCTGATTGGAAGATTCAACAAAAAGGCCAATATGTCACTCTTCTGATGGCAGTTTTTGTTATACAGACATTTGTCCATTGGGAATTGGATTGAAATGACCAAATTGTTTCACATAGGTACTTTTCAAACAGACTGACACTATTCACTAGTTTCTGAATCAATACAGGCTGACAACACAGAACAAATTGTTATTTACCTACTCTACAAAAGTCAATATAAGTCATTGCTCTTTATAAGTCACTGCTCTTGCACGTTTTCTGCACCTAGTTAGCAAATGGCTTGCTATCTGTCAACCTGAGATCTTTGCATGTCATCAACGTCAATGAGCTCCAACAGCATCCACTTGACATTCAAGTTACTCATTTTCCATGGGGACATCTTCCATATGTACTGCAGCAATGAATAAAAAGATGGCTTGAGCTCCCACATTGTTATTTTGTTCCCCATTTCTTTCACACATGTACACATTTATACAATCAAATTTCAAGGGGCTAACACAACAAAAGTTTGAGCTCCAGAAATGACAAATAGATAAAATCAAGATACACAAACTTATGAAGATTGCTCACCTGTCACCTGTGGAGCTAGAATTGCTGATGAGTGGAATGCAGCACTAGAACATTAGCTTTCTTTTTATAAAACTAGTTAATACCAGCAATCCTGACAAATTCCCAGAAACATACTGCCCAAATAGCAGGCAAAAGTAGTTAATACACCACTGTCATGTTTAGTTGTGTGTTAGAGAGAGACAGTGAAATGGAGAGATATGTATGGACTAATGGTCCAAGATCAAAATCCCTCTGAAGTCTTGGGCAAGATACTAAACTTCTGTGTCTTAGTTTCTTCACTTGTAAAATGAGGATAATACTTCCACAGACACACAGGTATGGTGTTATTAATCTGTAAAATGCTTTCATTGCTTGCTATATCTATATTTTAGGCGATCTACTGTCAGCTTGCATACATCTGGTGCTACTCGGACTTTCCAAAACAGCAGAAGAGTGAGAGTAAAGATACTCTAGCCTGTTTCACCGGAGCTATCCAGAACCCTGCAGCAAAGTGCAGAAACTGAAAAGAATCATGTCTATTTCACTTTACCACTACTTAGTAGAAGTATAGGCATTAGCAGAGGCAGGCACTGAAGCTATTAACAAAAGCCTGGAGAACATGAAAATGCTGTGACTCACAGGATCCTCCTTACAGCAGCCAGGAAGCTGGGAGATATGGGTAAAGTAATGGAGACCCGCATCCCCAATCCCCCAGGACACAAGCCTCTGGGATATGGTAGCAGAAGAGAGTGCTCCTTCTCAGGTGAGTAGAGGCTTCAGATGGAACCACCAAATCAGGTCCAGGAAAAGCACTCTAATAAGAATCCCAGCTTCTTTCCTTTTCCCAGAATCTGGGGGAACTGACCTTGTTTGGGGGGGGCCAACCTATCATCTTTCATATTGTCCACTGGCTAATAGGAGTCTGACACATTAGGTTAACCCTGGATATTCAATCAGGTCACCTTGAAAGTTTTTGTTCATCATTTCACAAGACATTACAATTCAGTTAAATATAAATGAAGTATCTATCTCTATAGGTTATCTTGCCTGCTTTTTTTTAAATTTTGAAGTTATAATTCAGTTGAAACAGAGTGCAATATATGAAAGCTAATAAAATAAGCAGGGCAGTTCAGTATAAGAATCAAGCTGAAAAGCAGTTTAAACTTGAAATAACTTGGCTTTCATGTTATCAACAAAGGTTTAGCAACTTTCAATAACCACAAAATACTACAGCAAGGTAATAAAAGCATATAAAAAACAAGGGAAATGTGGGAGGGCTATAAGTGACAGCATGTTGATTTCTCTTCTGCTTTTATTAGCTTTGTAAGTGGACTCTTTCAGCAACAACACTTTTGAAGAGGATATTGATTTATGGAATGATAAACCTAATTTTTTCGGTATTAAGTGTTCATTTTGTATATATTTACTAGGCTTCTAAGTTTACTTTTAAGGCAAATTCCAGATTTCAATATTCCAAGATCAGAAGAGACTACTGTGATCTTCTAGTCTGACCTCCTGTATAATACAGGCCAAAGAACTTCCCCAAAATAATTCTTAGATCAGACCTTAAAAAAAAAAAAAAAAAATCAAATCTTGATTTTAAAATTGTGGTGGAGCAACCACCACAACCGTTGGTACATTGTTCTCAATGTTAATAATTAACACCTTATATCTAGTCTGAATTTGTCAAGCTTCAATTTCCAGCTGTTGGATCATGTTATACCATTCTGATAGACTGAGGAGCTCATTATTAAATATTTGCTCCTCATGTACATACTTACAGTCTGTAATTAAGTCACCCTTTAACCTTCTTTGTTAAGATAAATAGATTGAGCTCCTTGAGGCTGTCAAGGTGGCCATCCTGCAGCAATAAAACTTCAGGACCAGACTTCAAAGAGAAACTGCTGAGCTTCAGTTCATCTGTAAATTTGACACCATCAGCTCAGGACTAAACAAAGACTGTGAATGGCTTGCCAATTACAGAACCAGTTTCTCCTCCCTTGGTTTTCACACCTCTTCTGCTAGAACAGGGCCTCATCCTCCCTGATTGAACTAACCTTGTTATCTCTAGCTTGCTTGCTAGCATATATATACCTGCCCCTGGAAATTTCCACTACCTGCGTCTGACGAAGTGGGTATTCACCCACGAAAGCTCACGCTCCAAAACTTCTGTTAGTCTATAAGGTGCCACAGGATTCTCTGCTGCTTTTACAGATCCAGACTAACACGGCTACCCCTCTGATACTACAAGGCAGGTTCTCTAATCCTTTAATCATTCTTGTGGCTCTTCTCTGAACTCTCTTCCAAATTATCAACGTCCTTCTTGAATTGTGGACAGAGTATTCCAGCAGGGGTAGCACTAGCGCCAAATATAGAGGTCAAATAACCTTTGTACTCCTACTCAAGATCTTATGAGGAGTAACATTCTTACCCACCCACTAACAAAAGCCAGTACTTAAAAATATTATTTTTCTTGAACTGTTTCCAAAATGAGTTTCCTTCAAAAGCCGAGCTCTCTTGGGAATAAGCTTCTAGCAAACATGGAAGATATCTAAAGTCCACTGACTCTCTCTATGCAAACTGTTTTTAACAATGAATGCAAAAATAGAAAGTTTGGGATAATTTCAATTTACATTCTAAATTATTCTCAGATTTTTGCTCTGAATTTTTCATTTTAATCAAAAGCCATGTCAAACAAACCTAAATCCTCTATCCTGACTTTTATGAAGCCGTAATGGCCAGCGACTTATCAGCCTACCTGAGCAATCACCTCTGTTCCCATGCCATGCTCCCACAACTGTGGTCAGCTGGTTTTTCCAACCTGGATTCCCCTTATTATAAACCAGGCGGTGCAGTGGATGACAGGGGTCTGAGACGCTGGAATTTGCTTGCCCTCTCCCAGTCCAAAATAGTCTGAATTTGGTGGCCTTCCAGGCACATTGCAAAATATATTTGTTTGATAGGTTTTTGAGTTGTCTGAGAGTATTCATCTGGTAATGATGAAGAGTTAGGAAAGTTTTTGTAGGTGTCTGAGTTTCTACTGAAATTTTTATTTATTTATATTACTGTGTGTCTATGACCCCTAGTCAGAGATCAAGAAATGATCGTGTTCGGCGCTGTGCAACACACAGAACTAAAAGATGGTCCCCACCCCAAACAACTTGCAAGCTAAGACAAGAGACAACAGGTTGATACAGATAAATTGATGGAGGAGTACAATGAAACAATGAGATAGTATTGGTCAACATGATAGGCACTGGTCTCGGTACATCAGTGGCCTAATGGTTCTCAAGATTTTTGTGGGCATCACAGTCAAGGATAGTTTTGAAGAGGGATTTGAGGGAGGATATTGAGGTAGTTTTGCAAGTGTTTATGGAGAGCTCCTTCTAAGCATGAAGGGTAACATGGGAGAAAGTGTACTCCTGAGGGAATTCTGCGCCATTGCACCTGCGCAGAATTTATGGGTCCCCCACAGATTTCTTTGCTTCCCAACAGAAAAATGACTTTCTGATTGGGAAATTCTCCCACCGAGCCTCAGCCACCCTATACTTAGAACTCCCTTGATGAGCGCCACTCCCCCTGAACCTGGACCACCCTGATGAGCCACCCACACCCAGATCCTCACCCCACTGAGCCCCAACTAACTGCATCTGGAGTCCCACTCCACTAAGCCTCACTCCCTAAGCATCTGGACCCATATTGAGCCCCCCACACCTGGATGCCCCTGCAGAGCTCTATCCCCCCTGATACCCAAACACACACCTCCCACTGAGCCCCAACTACCTTCACCTGGACCCCCCTGCAGAGTCCCATTACCATTGCATCCAGAACCCCCCAATAAACCCCTGTGCATCCAGATCCACCCGTATCTGGATCCCCCACTGAGCCACTTGTACCCTGATTGCCCCATTCAGAACCCTTTCAACCAACACCTGGATCCCCCCACCCCAAGTCCCTACACACTTGGATCCTGCCTTTCTGAGCCTGCCTGCCCACACTTCATGCACCTGGCATGGAGGGACAGGGCCCTGGAGTGTTTCTGGGACAGGCCCAGTCCTTATGCTGTGTCAGGGTTGGATGCAGCTTCACCATCAAGTCCATGTCAAAGGGGGAGCTGCACAGTGATCTCCAACCACTGTGCAGCCAGTGGCCTGTGCTCCCCAATGCCATGCTGGAGCTTCCACATTTATTTGACAAATTTTAAAATACTGTGTGCAAAATATGGAGGAGGCTGTACACAACTTCTCTCCCAGTTAGAAATCACATAAAATGGGTTATATTATGAACCAGAAATAAATGTATTAACTATAACAGGTGTATTTTAAGTAGTTAAGGAGGTAGCAGACAGAACAAGGCAGATTACTAAGAAAAAAAACAGAGCACGCAAACTAAGCTTAATACAGTAAAGAAACTTAGTGCTCAAAAACTGCGCAGTTGCAGCACTTTTAAAAAAAAGCGCCCCAATGAGAGGCATACAGCTTTCTGCGCCGTGGCTACAGTGCTGCGATGCCAGCGTAGATACTGTGGTTGATTACAGCACTGCAATTGGCCTACAGGAGGTGTCCCACAATGCCTGTTCTTGCCTCTCTGTTCATCAGTTTGAACTCTACTGCCCTGCCTTCAGGTGACTAACCATCATCCCCCACCCCGTAAATTCCTTTGGCATTTTGAAAGTCCCCTTCTTGTTTGCTCGGTGACATGTGCAGTGATCTCAGCGCATCCTTCCAGCTGGCCATGTCTGCTCCACGCACCAGGCGATCCCCTGCTTGGAGCAACACTGAGCTGGTGGACCTTATCAGCATTTGGGGAGAGGAGGCTGTACAGTCTCAGCTGCGCTCCAGCCACAGGAATTACGATACCTATGGTCAGATTTCACAATGCATGACAGAAAGGGGCCAGGACCAGGACACACTTCATTGCAGGGTCAAAGTGAAGGAGCTGCGGAATACCTACCACAAGGCATGCAAGGCAAAAGACAGTTCCGGCGCTGCGCCCACAAGCTGCCAGTTCTACAAAGAGCTGGATGCGATACTCAGCAGTGACCCCACCTCCACTGTGAAGACTTTGGTGGCTTGCGTGCCAGTTGAGAATGGACTGAGCCAGGAGGAGAAAATCTTGGATGAGGATGTGGAGGGAGTGGGACCCAGAGACAGAGGATGAATTACAGGTCAGAGGTGCATGCAGCCAGGAGCTCTTCTCTACCCTGGCGGAAACTAGCCACTCACAGCTGTCAGATGTTGGTGAAGTGCAAACAGGAGAGGAGGCTCCTGATAAGTGGATTTAAAGCAAGTTGTTGTGGGCAGGAGGGTTGCAGAAAACAGGATTGTCTCCCACTGCATGCCTAGTCTGAATGGCGGATCAGGCTGTTGATTGACTTAGTCACTTCTCCAAAATCTGCCTCAGAGATCTCCAGGAAACTCTCATGAAGAGACTAGGCAATCCGCTGTCACAGATTCTTTGGCAGAGCTCCTCTGTTGCCTCATTAATGGTAACTTTCCCATGCCACTGTGCTGTCACAGAGGGGACGACCATTGCTGCACACAGGTGAGCCACATAGGGGCCAGAGCAGAAGCTGCAGTCTTCGGTAGAACCCTCCCTCGATCTCCTGCTCATCCTCAGCAGCAAGATATCTTCCATAATTATCACATCCTGTGGAAAGTGTGGGGACAGGAATGACTATCAAGCCCCCTCTACAGTGTTGTCTCTCCCCAAGAGCCACGTGCCCAGTGTACTGCAGGGTCCAGGAAGAGTGATTTACCCTGCCCCTGTGGCTACTCACCATTGCGGGTCTTGTGGTTTACCTGGGGTCAGCCAGTTAGTGAGAGGTGTGAGAGTACTGGCTGTGTTTTAAATCACTGAATCAGTGTTCTGTGTGTTGCAAACAATACTGCTTCTGTAAAATGTTGTGTTTAAACTTCCAAGATGACCTTGGGAGCCCTGCCTCCCTCTTTCTTATCGGCGGCTAACGGCTGTGCAGAATTAGAAAGCAGCCAAGAACTTAGAAGGACTTTCTGTGTGATGTTATGATGCACTCCGCTGCTCAGAAACAGGAATTGAAGGAGTGACGGGACAGCAAGAAGAGGGATCAAAAGGAGAATGCAGCACGCCAGAATGAAGCCACGGAGCAGCTCTTGAACATTATAGAGTGCCAACAGACATGCGCCAGGTGATACTAGCTCTGCAAACCGAGCAGCCCCACGCCTGCCCTCCCCTGCAGTCGCTGTCACAAAGCTCTCTCTCATGCTCTCCCCAGACAACCTGGCTCCAGTCTACCTGCGGCATTCCACTCCTCTCACTTCACAGTCTAGCATTGCAGACTCCCACTACCCACTGCACTCAACACCCATCCCTCTGCAGTTTGGCCCTGCTGAAGTACAGTACCCACTGCATTGTACTGTAAAGTAGAAGGCTGGATCTGATCCCTGAACACACATAAATCTTTAGCGGTCCCAGGACCCAACCTCCTCCTGGGGCTTTCCCTTCCCCTATCCCTCTCACTGCTGATGGGGGTTTTTTTGTTTGTTTTTTGTTTTGGTTTGACTCTCTCCTCCAGTTGTATTTTTTAAATAAAAGAATTGTGTGGGTTTGAAAGCAATCTTTATTCTGTTAATTGAAAGCAAACAGAGCCCTGCAAAGCAACAGACAATTATGTTAAACCTTCACATTACATCGTCTGCACCAATCACAATCACCTCCTAGCATTACAAGCACTGCACTCTCAAGCACAGCAACAAATACCAGTGGCTTTCAGCTTCAGATTGATGCTTCAAGGCATCCCTGATCCTTATGGCCCTGCGCTGCACCCCACCATAGCCTTAGCCTCTGGCTGTTCAAACTTGGCCTCCAGGCACTGAGCCTCTGCGGTCCAGCTCTAAGTGAATCTTCACCCTTCCCTTCACAAATATTATGGAGCATATAGTATGTGGCTATAAGCATAGGAATATTGTCATCAGCCAGGTCCAGCTTCCCAAAGAGGCAGAGCCAGCAGGCCTTTAAATGGCCCAAAGCAGACTCAACAGTCATTCTGCACTTGCTCAGCCTGTTGTTGAACCACTCATTGCTGCTGGCAAGTTGCCCCATGTATGGCTTCATAAGCCATGGCATTGAAGGGTAGGAAGGGTCTCCCAGGATCACTATGGGCATTTCGACTTCCCCTAAGGTGATCTTCTGGTCCAGGAAAAAAGTCCCTGCTTACACTTTCCTGAACAGGCCAGTGTTCCGAAAGATGTGTGCATCATGCATCTTTCTGGACTAGCATGCATTCATGTCTGTGAAACGGCCACAGTGATCCACAAGTGCCTGGAGAACAATTGAGAAATATTCCTTGTGATTAATGTACTCAGTGGCTAGGCAGTCTGGTGCCAGAATTTGAATATGTATGCCATCTATTGCCCCTCCATAGTTAGGGAGGCCCATTTGTGAAAAGCCATCCACATCACACATGTTGCCCAGAGTCATGGTCTTTCGGAGCAGGAGCCGATTAATGGCCCTGCACACTTCCATCAACACGAGTCCAACAGTAGACTTTCCCGCTCCAAACTGATTAGCGACCGCTCAGTAGCAGTCTGGAGTAGCCAGCTTCCACAGTGCAGTCGCCACATGCTTCTCCAACAGCAGGGCAGCTCTCATTCTCATGTCCTTGTGCTGTAGGGCTGGGGAGAGCTCATCACACAGTCCCATGAATGGGCTTTCCTCATCTGAAAGTTCTGCAGCCAGTGCTCGTCATCCCAGACATGCATCACAATGTGATCCCACCACTCAGTGCTTGTTACCCGAGCCCCAAAATGGCCTTCCACTGTGGTTGGCACCTCCGTGAATGCCACAAGCAATCTCGTGTCATAGCTAGTATGCGTGGCAAGATCAACGGCACACTCCTCTTGCCTTGTAGTTTAAGGAATAACTCCACTGCCCCTCATGATGTGCCGGTCAGAGCGAGCAGCATACTGGTCAACAGTTTGGAATCCATTCCTGCAGGCTGCACGCCTTACACAAACCATTGAAAGATGGTGCCAAAAGCAGACGGAAGCACAGGGATTACTGGAATGCAAACCAATGCATCATGGGGCATTGGGAAAGGACCCAGGATGCCCCGCGATCCACTCCATCTTCCCACAATTCTTAGCGTCAGAAGAGCTCCCCAGAGTGGAACACTCCAAATACTGCTCCAAGTGTCGCAAGTGTGAACACGCTATTGCGCAGGCAGCTGACAGCTGTTTCCCTTCTCTAAGCAGCACTGTAACTCCCAGCGCTGTAACTCTGCCAGTGTAAACATGCCCTTAGTTGTTTCCAACAGTCATCTTGGGTGGGGTAGCAGGGAGAACTGACAACCAGGATTATCTCACTCCCCAACCTTAAACAGAATTTACATAAGGCAGGAGTCCTTTGTTTCCTAGTGTGACCCCTCTTCCTTTACAGTGGAAAGTTACAAGAAGTCCCAAGATAATGTTTTAATAACAGGTGACAAGACCACCTGACTCTGTAGGGCCCTTGTAGCCATTCTTCACAGGCTGACCCACATGTTCACAGGAAAACTAAAGTTCTTTTACAGTCCATTGTCCTTGTTGATGGGCCATCTACCCTGTCTGGATTTTCCATTGTTGTACCTGAAGTGCTGGCAGTGGGAGTCACCCAAAGCAGCATAGTTGAAATACAGATACATAGTCAATATTCCTAATTTCAGATACAGAAATGATACATGCATACAAATAGAATAATAGCATTCAGGAAATCACAACCTTTCCAATGATATCTCACATGAGCCCTCTTGCATAAAGTATATCTAAATTATGGCATATTCATATCATAAGCATATTTTCATAAATAATATGGAATGACACATCACAATTAGGTTCACACAGTGCCTAACACAATGAGGCAGAAGTCTCTAGATGCTACTGTGACAGGTTGGATCACAGAACCCCCCCTTGGGAGCTGCCAACTGATGTGCCAAGACTACTTCTGTCCCTGCTTTCCTGCTTAGGACTTCAGTGCCCTGCCTGGTTTGAGCCAGACTCGCTAGCCTGCTGCAAACCCAGACTCAGGTCTGAATCATGTCCCCTAACAGCTGTAGGCTTACCTGAAAGAGATAACAGAAGTGTTCCAGCCTTTAACACTCAGATGCCAACTCCCAATGTGGTCTAAACCCAAATAAATCCATTTTACCCTGTATAAATCTTATACAGGGTAAACTCGTAAACTGTTCGCCCTCTATAACACTTATAGAGAGATATGCACAGCTGTTTGCCCCCCGAGTATACATACTCTGGGTTAATTAATAAGTAAAAAGTGATTTTATTAAATCCAGAAAGTAGGATTTAAGTGGTTCCAAGTAGTAACAGACAGAACAAAATAAGTCACCAGCAAAATAAAACAAAACACGCAAATCTATGTCTAATCACACTGAATACAGATAATCTCACCCTCAGAGATGCTTCAGTAAGTTTTTCCTCAGACTGGACACCTTTCCTCAGACTGGACACAATTCTTTCCCCTGGTACAGCTCTTGTTCCAGCTCAGGTGGTAGCTAGGGGATTCCTCATGATGGCTCCTCCTCTTTGTTCTGTCCCACCCATTTATATACCTTTTGCATGAGGCGGGAATTCTCTGTCCCTCTCTGGGTTCCTACTTCCTCCTTCTCAATGGAAAGACACCAGGTTAAAGATGGATTCCAGTCCTGGTGACATGATTACATGTCACTGCAAGACTTCATTACCCACTTGCTAGCACACACGTATATAGGAAGACTTACAGGTAAAACAGAGCCATCTGCAGTCAATTACCCTGGTTAATGGGAGTCATCAAGATTTCAAACCACCATTAATAGCCCACACTTTGCATAATTACAATAGGCCCTCAGAGTTATATTTCATATTTCTAGTTTCAGATACAAGAGTGGTACATTTATACAAATAGGATGACCACACTCAGTAGATTATAAGCTTTTGTAATGATACCTTACAAGAGACCTTTTGCATGAAGCATATTCCAGTTACATTATATTCACTCATTAGCATATTTTTATAAAATCATATAGACTACAACGTCTCAGCTACCACAATACAAAATAATAATAATAATTATTAATAATAATGATTTTGCTGTTATATCTCCTAAGGGGAACAGTTAACTGGATTTAGGCAGGAGCTCACATATTTTCAGGCTGTGTGTTCCCTAATGCACAGAAGGATCTTTTCCTCATTGTGCTTTCTTGGGATGAGAGTTAAGCCTATTTAAAACATGGTATATTCTCAGACTGAGATGTCTGAGAATGGGCCCTGATTCAAGGATGCCTTTATGCTTGGGGTGAATAAGAGGCATAAACCAAAGCACCAAGAAACTCCACAAAACACTTTCAGCCCCTGAAATTCTCAGGGAAAGACTACATTTTATCTGCCCTCCCTGTCAGTTTTATGAGCACCTGCTGAGTGCTCCTTTGGACTTTCTTTTCTGTTCTGGTCCTTACAGCATTATGTTGAGCATTCTACAGGCCACGTCTACACTACGCGCGAAAATCGATTTTAGATACGCAATTTCAGCTACGAGAATAGCGTAGCTGAAATCGAATATCTAAAATCGATTTACTTACCCATCTTCACCACGCGGGATCGATGTGTGCGGCTCGCCATGTCGATTCCGGAACTCCGTTTGTTTTGGTGGAGTTCCGGAATCGATCTAAGTGCACTCTGGGATCGATATATCCCATCCAGATCAGACGCGATATATCGATCCCCGAGCAATCGATTTTAACGCGCCAATACGGCGCGTAGTCTAGACAGAGTGCTAGTAAGATCTGTCTTCCTCAAAATGGAACCCGTGGAACTTCCCACGGAGAGGCAGAGGAGGTAACACACAGGCATTTGCAACACAAACGCTTCTGAAGTGTTTCTGCAAATGGTGCACTTGCCGCCTTTTAAAAATGTATTATCTATGATGAATAAGGTTTCCCCCCTAATTCCTTTTGATTAAAAATTCACTGTGTAGTCATAGCATTAAGCAGAAGCCACCAAGTCTGAAACTGGCCTGAGATAGGAAGAAACAATTGAACTGGAGAATGGAAGAGGCAGTTCAAGAAGGGAAGAGACAAACTGACCAGTGACATCAATGGATTGAGTGGGTCTTATTTATAATGGTGGCACTGGCAACCAAGCCATCATACTTTTTCAATTTGGTAAGAAAGGCAAGGTAGGTGTTAATATTGCATCTTTAAACAGGCTTCAGTAACACCAGTGTTCCTCCGACACATCCCTGACTACCAGTTTTTCTAATATATAATTATAAGTCTAAAAATAGGTTATAACACATTGTTACTAAGCTAAGTCATAAGAAAGTTTAAATTTGCAAACCAAGAAGAATCAAGTTCAACTTTTAAATGACCTGTATTTGAGTCATTTTATTAGTTTTAACCATTACAATGCAAGTTCCTGAAACAAAGTCACAGGGGTGGAATTAGTCGTGACAATGTCTTACCACACAATGTTCTTAAACACACACCAAGAAATGGACAGAGTTCAGTTTGAGTTAAACTGAAGAGAGGTCAAGTTCATCTGCTATTGAACAAAGAAAATAGCAGTAATAACAGTGGGAGCACTAGGTAACACCCTATCTATAATTAAAGACAGGAAATCTGTTCTATAACAGAACATAGCACTTAAATTGGGAGGGTGTCATCTAGATCTATCTGCTGTATCCCATGTTGCTTCAAAAGGTTAGTATCCTTTGTATGTGCAAAATAGAGGGGGTGACAGGTTTATAGCGTGTATGGAACATTTTTACTATAAATAACAAGCCACACCCAAGACAAAAATAAACCTAATTACAAAGCATTTTAAAAGCCTTTAAAAAAGTTCATGAGATAGTTACAAGCAATGACTGTCCAAGAGAAAACTGCACACCTGATGAAGTGGGTTTTAGCCCACAAAAGCTTATGTCCAAATAAATTTGTTAGTCTCTAAGGTGCCACAAGTACTCCTCATTCTTTTCACCCAAAATAGACAATGCAACATACCAAGACAACCTTCTGAACAGGATAGAAGACAATACTTTTTTCTTTATGAACAGAACTAAAAGAAAAACATTACATCAAGTAACTGAGTATCAATGAAACAAGAGGCTATCCCTATGTTTTCACATGAAGTTTATATTCATATTTGTATAACAGTGGCTCTATGGACCCCAATTATATCAGGGCTTCATTGTGCTAGGCACTGTACAAACATATAACAAAAGATAATTCCAGCTCTGAGGTGCTTACAGTCTAAAAGGCCTTCTATACTTATAAAAGAACTCAGATGTAATTAATGAACATCTGTAATTAGATCAATGTGATTTCATAGGGAAGAGTCAACATGGTTTTTGTAAAGGGAAATCATGCCTCGCCAATCTACTAGAATTCTTTGAGGGGGTCACCAACCATGTGGGCAAGGGTGATCCAATGGTTATAGTGTACTTAGATTTTCAAAAACTTTGGACAAAGTCCCTCACCAAAGGCTCTTAACCAAAGTAAGCAGTCATGGGATAAGAGGGAAGGTTCTCTTATGGATCGGTAACTGCTTAAAAGGCAGGAAACAAAGGGCAGAAATAAATGGTCAGTTTTCAAAATGGAGAGAGGTAAACAGTGGTGTCCCCCAGGGCTCCGTACTGGGACCAGTCCTATTCAACATATTCATAAATGATCTAGAAAAAGGAGTAAACAGTGAGGTAGCAAAATTTGCAGATACTACTCAAGATAGTTAAGTCCAAAGCAGATTGTGAAGAGTTACAAAGAGATCCCATAAAACTGTGTGACTGGGCAACAAAATGGCAGATGAAATTCAATATTGGTAATGCACGTTGGAAAACATAATCCCAACCATACATATAAAATAATGGGGGCTAAATTAGCTGTTACCATGCAAGAAAAAGATATTGGAGTCATTCTGGATACTTCTCTGAAAACATCAACTCAGTATGCAGCAGCAGTCAGAAAAGTGAACAGAATGTTGGGAATCATTAAGAAAGGGATAGATAAAAAGACAGAATATATCATATTGCCTCTACATAAATCCATAGTACACTCACATCTTGAATACTGTGTACAGATGTGGTCGCCCCATTCCAAAAAGATAAATTGGAATTGGAAAAGGTCAGAAAAGGGCAACAAAAATGATCAGGGGTATGGAGCGGCTTCCATATGAGGCGAGATTAATAAGACTTGGACTTTTCAGCTTGGAAAAAAGATGACTAAGAGGGGTAATGATAAAAGTTTATAAGATCATAACTGGTGCGGAGAAAGTAAATAAGGAAGTGTTATTTATTCTTCTGATAACACAAGAACTAGGTAGGGGTCACCAAATGAAATTAACAGGCAGCAAGTCTAAAACAAACAAAAGGAAGTATTTCTTCACACAACACATAGCCTCTGGAACTCTTCACCAGAGGATGTTATGAAGGCCAAGCATATAATCTGGTTCAAAAAAGAACTGGATAAATTAATGGAAGATATGCCTATCAATGACTACTAGGCAGGACAGGCAGAGATGCAAAACCATGCTCTGAAGTGTTCCTAGCCAGGTGCGGCAAGTTATATGGGCCCATGGGGCCCGTGCTCCAATATTCGGGGCCCGGAACCCAGCCCCGCCTGCTGCCCCCTCACACTTCCCCCTGGAGCATCCCCTAGTCCTGCCTGCTGCTCCTGCATGCCTCCCCCAGAGCATCCCTGCCTGCACCCTGGGCAACGTGCAGCTGCTTTGCCACTCTGCACTGCACTCCCTTGCCATCCGCTGCTGGCTAGAACAAAGGGAGAAGCACCAGCGGCGGCTGCTGAGCCTGTGGACGGAGAAGGGGCAGAGGCCCCCGCCCCCAGTACTCACTGGGAGATGACTCCAACTTCAAGGAGGCTTCCTGGAGTCTGGACCTGAGCAGCTGGGGCTTGAGTGAGTGTCGGATCCATGACATCCTGTCCCCGTCCCAACTGCAAACACCACCAAACTTGGCAAGGGGCAGCTCCATCCCCTACCCCCCCAGTGAGGCTATGGTGAGGGGCAGAACGGGAGAGGAGGTGCACATGTGATGGCAGCTCCCTCTCCCCCTCCACAGGGGATGAGAGGGGGCTTCCTGGACCTGAGCAGCTGTAGCTTGGATGAGTATCATGACACTCTGCTCCTACTCTCCCCCACAGTCACTGCTCCAGCCCCACATTAGGCAAGGGGCAGCCCCCGCCCCCTCCCCCACCAAACAATGACAAAAAGTGTTTGCTGCCTCCTGAAGAACATCGCAAAAGAAGGGGCTACATTTTGTTTTAATTTCAGAAAGTATTTGCTTTTGAGGGTTATTGATCCAAGAGTGCTTGGTTGCTTCCGTATTCAAAAGAGTATTAATAAAGTTGATATTCTTAGTTAAATAAATTTTTCTAACGATAGTAATATAAAGAAACTGTTAAACACTTACTGCTTCCAGTCCATTTTTACATTATTTTAAAAAATATATATCAGCTTACAAGGCAGGCAGTTGTGTGTGGGGAGGATTAGACTTGGACCAACTCTGGGCACCACCAAAAATTATACAAACCTGCTTCCCCTGTCCTTAGCCTCTGTTTGCCAGAAACTGGGAATGGGCGATGGGAGATGAATCACCTGATGATTACCTACTCCGTTCATTCTCTCTGAAACACCTGGTATTAGCCACTGTCAGAAGACAGGATACTAGGCTAGATGGACCATCGGTGTCTGACCCAGTATGGCCGGTTTTGTTTTTAACCTGGAAACAATACTTTTACTGGGCTATGGAGTAACCGTGTGTGTTAGGTTCATTAATGGTTTTATGTACTTAATTCTTAGATGCATTAAGATGCCATTAAAAAAACCCTCCATAAACAAACATTGACAGGCAGCATTCACTGATAATACTACAGACACCTCAGCATTGTAGAACTCTTTAGTTATCAGTAACAATTACAATCAATTTTATGTGCTATTTTGGCTATCAGATGCATAATAAACTACGGTAAGACAAAGGGTTTAAAGATTATTCTTTCTCTCAATAGACCAAAGCAGTCACAAAGATTCTATGAAAGGAAAAAGGATCTCACCGGCTGATTAATCACAGACTTGAACAGTAAATGTGTTTGCAAACTAACAATATTCTGCTCAGAGTTAAAAAAATGTCCTGGCTAAAGGTAATTATTCATATCATATTTTGTTGGGTACAGTGGGATTATCATGGTAACTAAAATGTGTTGAATCAACACATCAGTTTGGAATTATGCATTATAAATTTCAACGTTGTCTGTAATTTGTCATGGTGAACTGCTTTTTTTTTTCAGTGTATATATTAAAAAGTACGGCTAATCTAATATGTGTTTTCAAACTGTAGTTGGAACTGACTTTGCTATCCACTTACGCAAATGCCACACAATGAACTTCTGATAGCATCTACCCTCATTTGCCAACATAAACCTTTCTGTTCCAGTAGAAATCAGTCTAGCGAGTAACCAACAATAAGTCTATTAGACTGTTCAACAACAAAAACTAACAACAAATTAAAAAAATTAAAACTCCTTCCACAGATTGAGGCAGATATCAAGACCCATAGTTTTCTAAATAAAAACTAGTGTCTAGTTTATCTATGTACTGCAATCACACCTCTAATCACCAGGTCTGTAAACAGTTTGCTGTGCAAGGCACATTTCTCTATCGTCTCCATCGTCTCTATTACAGTTACCTTGTAAACACAAGTATGCAGTGACCCATTTTTTCTGCCCGAAGGGAAATTCAGGTTATCAGAAATAAGGAAGAGAAAGTTGTTCTTCCAAAACAGCCTAGTGCTCTTTAACATGTTTTCTCGGTTGCATTTTGCAGTTACGTGATGCACCTAATTAGCATATGTGGGTGGTAGAGAGATAAAGAGTTTGTTTGGCTTCTTCCAACACGAGAGCAAAGGACCATGTGCATTCTGTCTGCTAGCAAAAATGAAAAACAATCCTCTAGGTCCCACTGATCTGTCTCTTTCAATAATCACTGATGGAGTTTTATGTAATGTGGAGAAGCTTTATTTCTGTGCTCGGCCCTAAGTGCAGAGCATGTCTCCCCAAGAGTTCTTAAATGTCAGTGCAGGTCTTATTTTATGCCTGCACTGTAAAAAAAAAAAAAAAAAAAAAAAGCGTGTTCATAACTCAGGTTAGCTAACCAGGATTAAAATAGAAACAAAGACCCAGCAACTCATCTTTTAATTTGAGTTAGCAGCTCAAGTTAAAGCTTACAGGGGAGCTGCTAATTATTAATTATTCCGCTATAGTTATGTTGGTCAATTTCCCTGTGTAGACAAATCCTAAAAGATCCCCCAGAAAGGCCCCTAGAAAGACAGTGTAACCCACACACCTCCTAGGTGTGCTGTTCTGTCCCATCTAGTGGCATTGAGATCACTTAGAGATTAATGAGTCTGCTCTACAGCCTTAACTAAAGGCTATGTGGCTTTTAGCTCATGTAGTAGAGGCTCATGCATTTAGCTTCATAAGAACATAAGAACGGCCATATTGGGTCAGACCAAAGGTCCATCTAGCTCAGTATCCTGTCTTCTGACAATAGCCAATGCCAGGTGCCCCAGAGGGAATGAACAGGTAATCATCAAGTGATCCATTCCCTGTCGCTCATTCCCAGTGTCTGGCAAAACAGAAGCTAGGGACACCATCCCTGCCCATCCTAGCAAATAGCCATTGATAGACCTATCCTCCATGAATTTATCTAGTTCTTTTTTGAACCCTGTTGTAGTCCTGGCCTTCACAACATCCTCTGGCAAAGAGTTCCACAGGTTGACTGTGCATTGGATGAAGAAATACTTCCTTTTGTTTGTTTAAACCTGCTGCCTCTTAATTTCATTGGGTGCCCCCAAGTTCTTGTGCTATGAGAAGGAGTAAATAACACTTTTTCACTTTCTCCACACCAGTCATGATTTTATAGACCTCTATCACATACCCTCTTAGTTGTTACTTTTCCAAGATAAAAAGTCCCAGTCGTCTTAATCTCTCCTCATATGGAAGCCGTTCCATACCCCTAATTATTTTTGTTGCCCTTTTCTGAACCTTTTCCAATTCCTAGAAATCTTTTTTGAGATGGGGCGACCACATCTGAACTCAGTATTCAAGATGTGGGTGTACCAGGGATTTATATACAGGCAATATGATATTTTTTTGTCTTATTACCTATCCCTTTCTTAATGACTTCCAACATTCTGTTCGCTACACACTGAGTGGATGTTTTCAGAGAACTATTCATAATGATTCCAAGATCTTTTTCTTGAGTGGTAACAGCTAATTTAGACCCCATCATTTTATATGTATAGTTGGGAAGATGTTTTCCAATGTGCATTACTTTGCATTTTTCAACATGGAATTTCATCTGCCATTTTGTTGCCCAGTCACCCAGTTTTGTTGCCCAGTCACCCATCCTTTTGTATCTCTTCGCAGTCTGTCTGGGACTTACCGTAACTATCTTGAGTAGTTTTGTATCATATGCAAATTTTGCCACCTCACTGTTCACCTCTTTTTCCAGATCATTTATGAATATGTTGAATAGGACTGGTCCCAATACAGACCCCTGGGGGACACCACTATTTACCTCTCTACATTCTGAAAACTGAGCATTTATTCCTACCCTTTGTTTCCTTTCTTTTAAGCAGTTACCAATCCATGAGAAGACCTTCCCTCTTAGCCCATGAAAGCTTACTTTGGTTAAGAGCCTTTGGTGACGGATCTTGTCAAAGGCTTTCTGAAATCTAAGTCTACTATATCCACTGGATACAGCTCCAGAGGTCCCAGGTTCGATCCTGCCCACTGGTGACTGCGGTCTGTTGGTGTTACAAGTGGGGGCTTGTCCGGGATTTCAGCTGGGAAGTCTCTGATGCTTGGGATGCACTTGCTCAGCTAGGGGAAATATGTAACCCACATAACTCCTGGGTGTGGTGCTCTGTCCCAGTTAATGGCACCGAGGCCACTTAGAGAGAGATTAATGAGTTTGCTCTACAGCCTTAACTGGGAGACATATGGCTTTCAGCTCAGGCACTAAGCTCCAGGTTCAATCCTCCCCGCTGACAACCAGGGTCTGTCGGTGTTACAACAGCATACTAAACCCATGCACAATAAATACAAAAAAGAATCATGGAAAGATTCTCAAGCATTTTAGTTCCTACTGCACTTTATAACAAAAAGTCCTGTTGATATTTGCCATATTCCAATACTCTTCCTTGTAACAGTGGAATAATAGGGCGCTGTAGCACTTTCAAATTGGAATCACCAGCATATAATTTTACTCCAATTTATCTCAAGTGAGAACAGTCTGATATTACTTGAATTTTGCTCCTATCAACAGTCTCATTCTTGTTGTTTAGTCAAAGAGATAAAAACCAATAGATACATGCATTAAGTGCAATCAAGTGTTATATTGCTATAGGAATCCAAGAGTGTAGGAGAGGTAGATGGCTACTTTTTACTGAAAAGTTCTTTTACGTAACGAACCTGCCAGTCAGAGCTAAGAAAAACTTTTCTTTCTTATTAACTTTTACTCTGCTTAGATTTGTTTCATAATGGGAATAATTGAAGTCAGCCAACTTGCACAAAATACATGTGCAAGTATTGTAAATACTTTTTGTAAATACCGTCTGAGAATTGTGGAATTTATCCCATTTGGCATGCAAGCTACCTTTTCCTCCCACAGACTTGAAATCAGGATATCAGAGAAACTGCTTATGCATCAAACACTGACCTCACTATGTTTAGCACATTTCTTTGTCAGGCATCTAATAAATTATACCGGCTTTGCTCACAGGTGGCAGCATCTGCAGCTTGGTTAGTTAAATACTTTTGTAAAACTAAAAAGGAAATGGAACAAAAAGGAGGAAATAAAGAGAAACTGTGCTGCAGTAAATTATCTCCAATCTTCAGGCAACTGCACACCAAACACATGCCTCTAAAAATATTTCAAGCAAAAATGTTGGTTTAGATTTCACTATTCATTTTTTTATTTAATTTTAGCAGTGAGGTTTTTCAGCCAATTTGGGTGCACAGAGAAAGGAAGAGAGAAAAACCAACATAAATGTAATATTGCAGACTATCGTATTTGTTTTTTGTTGAACAGAATAGGCATGCCTATCTCAGTGATAAGCAGGGGTGAAATGATGGTTCTTTCCAATCATTCCCACAAACCCACCATTCCTCATTGACCAGGCAACATTTTTCCCCCCTTAGTCTTTTAGAAATTTCTCCATATCAAACCCATTTGTCACAAATCTAGTTGAGCTCCCCACATCTTGGACATTCAAATTGCTATGAGGGATTCAACTGCTGACTCAGTGTGCTTTGAGCCTCCAGAGTCTGAACCAAGTCCAGGCACTACACTTGGCTTAGGTTCTTTAAGCGCATTCTTGAGCTGCAGATCCTCTGTCCAGGACCCCCTGCCAAGACCTAAGACCTCACAGTCCAATTGCCCAACTCCTGGAACTAGCGCTGACCCCTCTATTCCTCTCCCCACTCCCACCATTGTACCTGATCTGGAAAGTACATGACACAAACAGCCCATATCAACAAGAATGAAAGCCACTACAGGTATTCAAAAAATACAACAACTTCATAAGAATAACTTTATACTATCAACCAGAATGTATAAGTTGTACAGAAAGATTCACCAAATCATCACAATGTCTATTTTTTTTTACATTCCATTATTCAAATAATCATCCAGAGTCTAGTCTACAGTCTATGCTCTCCATTTTAAATCATTGTGGACCCCTCTCACAGCTTTCCCCACCACTTCCTCATCCCTTTGGTCCCTGCTGCTTCCCTCTACCCCTACTTTTTCCTCCTCTCTCTCCAGGTCCATATTTCTCCTTCCCTCTAATACTCTCATGTCTATTAGACTCCTGAATACATACTCTCCCCACAGAGCAAGTTAAACTACTGCCTCTGATATGTATAGGCACTCTGTCTGCAGCACCAGGTTTTTTGACTTTCACCAAAATACATAGGGTTCCGCCCACTGATGCCTAGAACATTCCCTGAAGTTTTGGAACTGGTTGGGTGCAGTGTTCTAAAGTTATTGTATTACAGGATAGACAGAACAAGAAACTCCATCAGGTTCAGTGTAGGGCCCCAGCTGCTCTTAGCCACGTGTGTACACACACACACAGAGCATCACTAAGTTTGGGTACTATATGACTGTTTTAGTCATGGAACTTCCCATTAAGAAACAGAAATATGAAGATTTGTTGATCTCTATATACAGGGCTCAAATTGATTGCTATCAGCATGAGGGGGGGAAAGTTTCCCCTGATAAAATAAATTATTGCAACTACAAGAAGTGAAGAGGAGTTTCCCTTGGTAAATGTTTAACATCCGAGCCCTCCTTATCTCACTTTGAGGTTTGCGTTGGTGTATGCTGATTGATGCTTTAAACAGACCCATTTTTCTCAATACTAGACAAGAGACATTTCAAAGTATCAAACTGACTGTCAAATGAAGATTGGGAAGTGAGCACAATGTTTTCATTTAATGCCTTTGCCACTTTTGGTTGTCCTTGTGGCTTTGGGGCTGTTGAAATAATCTTTTATGCTATTTCTAGATGACATGCTATATAAGTTTTCAACAAATCATCATCAGTGAACAAATTTCAAGAGCTCCTCAGAGGTTTGTTTGTCATGCCCAAGTATGACAGCACCAAACTCACTGTTCTGTCATCAACATTAATTCAACTTTTCTTTTTATCAGTTAGAATTGTACTCCTCTTTGAAAAGATATCAACATTTATTTTTATTATTCACCATCTGTACCAAAACCTTAGTGACCTGAAGACAGCTCACTAAGCTTTTCTGAACACACTTCTTCCATCCATCAAAGCAAAGCTGATGCCAATGAGTTGCAAATGCTGAATGAAACTTGGCTCTCTTGTTCAGTGCTCACTTGTCTGTGTATTTCAGTGTCCAGACAAGTCAGGAGGGCTATTGATGCAGATTCGTCCTTGATCCTTTAAGATATTTGGTCCAAACTTTTCCAAGGAATTAATATTTTGTTCTGAAACTGCAATCTTGTAATATTTCATAAAACTTATACAATTACAAAATGCTAGGGGTCTCTTGTTGCCAGTACTAAAACATCCTTGAAATGTCTAAATATTATAGATGACAATTTCTTAACTCAAAAAGTGTTGCATCCAACATAGGGCAATTCCGTATTAGACCTCATCTTGACAAATAAAGAAGAACTGATCACAGAACTAAAAACTAGTGGTAACTTAGGTACAAGTGATCATTGCTTGATCACATTTGTTATGTGCAAACAGAATAAAGTTCAGTAGTGTATATACTAGGTTCCTTTAAAGGGTCAATTTCACAAAGCTGACAATTGTGAGTTAAATCAACAGTGAGGAAAAATTTAAACAGAAAAAATATGAATGCTAATTGGAAATGGTTTAAAAACACTTTACTGGATGCTCAAAAACATCCCCAAAGCCACAATCCCACAAATCAAGAAAGAAGGCCTTATTTGTAAAAAAACCAACCTGGCCTAGAGGAGCAGTAAATATATGTGTATATATATTTTACACATAGATACACACAGATATAGATACATAACAAATGGAGAAATGGGAAGTTGATAGTAATGAGTATAAATCAAAAGTTAGGAATTGTAGAAAATTGATAAAGGAAGCAAAAGGTCACAAGGTCCCAACTCTATGGCCACCAGAGTTAAGGACAATAAGGAGTTTTTTAAAAGTATATTAGGAAGAAAAAGAATACTAACAACAATATTGGTCCTTTAGTAGATGGAGGTGGTAGAATCATCAAGAAAAAAACCAAAAAGACAGAAGTAGAATCATAGAAATGTAGGGAGTTGAAGAGACCTGCAGAGGATATCAAGGCCAGCCTGCTGCACTGAGGCAGGACCAAATCAACTTAGACCATCCCATCCAATCTGTTCTTAAAAACCTCCAGTGATGCCTATTCTAGAGCTTAACTATCCTTATAGTTAGAAAGTTTTTCTTAATATCCAAGTTAAATCTCCCTTCCTGCAGATTAAGCCCATTACTTCTTATCCCTCCTTCAGTGAACATGGAGAACAACCGATCACCGTCTTCTTTGTAACAGTCCTTAATGTAAATGAAAACTTATCAGGTCCCCCCTCAATCCTCTCGTCTCAAGACTAAATATGCCCAGTTTTTTTAACCTTTCATCATAGGTCTAATTTTCTAAACCTTTTATTATTTTTGTTGCTCTTCTCTGGACTCTCTCCAATTTGTGCTCATCTTTCCTGAAGTGTGGTACACAGAACTGGACACAGTACTCCAGCTGAGGCCTCACCAGTGCTGAGTAGAGTGGGACAATTACCTTCCATATCTTATGTACAACACTTTTTAATACATTCCAGAATATTAGCACTTTTTGCAAGTGCACCACATTGTTGACTCATTCAATTTGTGATGCACTATAACCCCCATATTCTTTTCAGAAGTACTAACGCCAAGCCAGTTGTTCCTCATTTGGTAGTTATACATTTGATTTTTCCTTCCTAAGTAAAGTACTTGGCCCTTGTCTTTATTGAATTTCATCTTAATGATTTCAGACCACTTCTCTCATTTGTCACAGTTGTTTTAAATTCTAATTCTGTCCTCCAAAGCACTTGCAACTCCTCCCATCTTGCTATCATCTGCAAATTTTGTAAGCACACTCTCCACTCCATTATCCAAGTCATTAATGAAAATATTGAATAGTATCTGACTGACCTCTGCAGGACCCTACTACATACGTCCTCCCAACTTGACAATGCATCATTGATAATTACTCTGAATATAGTCTTTCAACCAGTTGTACACCCACTTTATAGTAATTTCATCTAGACCTACCTTGCTTATGGGAATGTTCTGAGGGTATTATTAAAATCAACATACATCACATCTACTGCTTCTGGGACCTCACCCATCGTCCATGAAGTTGTTGAAGATAATTGCTAATGGTTCCAAGATTGCTTCAGCTAGTTCCTTAAGTACCCTAGGATGAAATTCATCAGGCACTGCTGACTTGAGTACATCTAACTTCCATAAATATTCTTTACCCTGTTTTTCCCTAATTTGGCTTACTTTCTTTCCCCTATGTTGTTAATATCATGCCATCTCACCCACCTTCACCCCTTGTGCTGGACATAGGTGCGGACAGATGTCCCACAGTAGTGTGCCTGCACTTATTCCTCTCTAGGTCAGGCATTTGCCTCCTTTTCTCATGTGGGTCTGGAAACTCCTAATATAAAACCTAGTTACACACTGAGAAGTGTTCAAAGCATTTATATAAAAGAATATTAGGCAGAAGAATGGAGATAGACCAATGGGCCAAAGTGGAGATGGGTGCAGAACGTAAGGGGATTCAACAATAGTGAAACAGTAGCACATCCAGATGTGCCCAAAACCATCACTCCCTATCCAAAGCCTCTAACCCCACCAGTGCTGCACATAAAGTTGAGATGCTAGCTTCGTGGATTGCGTTGCTCAGTCTGGGCCTCCAGCCTGTTGGAATTAGGGTTACCATCTTTGAAATGTAAAAAAAACCAGAAACCTCCTTCCCCTCCCCCCCCCCACAACCTCAACCCCCAGGCAAATCCACAACCGCCCCCTTCAACAGCCACTAACAGTATAGGTAACACATATAGATAAAACTGATACCATCACTGTCCACAAATGGGCATTTGTTTTAGCAGCACATTTGCTAGCCACTCTCAAATGTAGTTTCATTTAGCCACTTGTCATTGAATGTGCCTTTTCTGATGCGAGCTTTATTTCGGGGGTGTAGTAGGATCACTCGCACTATCGCCCTGATCTTCCATTATTTAATATGCCTCACACATCTCCTCACTCTTGCATGACTCATACCCTCTCTCACACACACAGGCATGGTGCACTTGTGTCTTGGTAGGCAGACAGCTGCTATATTTTCAACAGTTTTGATCTGTTATAGCTTAAACTGCCGAAGTGGGAACACTGCAGCTTCTTTAGCTGGACACAGACACTTCTAATATTAGATATCCTAGTGTATTGTGATAATAATGGAAATCTTTAGACCCACGTAAAAAACATCCAGCAACTGGCAAATCCATAAAAAAAAAAAAAAAAAAAAAAAGTGAGACTGGTCAAATACTGGCCACGTGGTAAACGCAGGTGGAATGCCGTTCCTCAGTTACTCAGCCTCCACATTCCTTCAGGACACCTGCGAGTTTAAGTCCGAAGTGCTGACAAGTCAGAGTTTGGTAGTGTCTGTCACAGCTCCTTTTCCCCTGGCTTATGCACACCCACTCCCAAAGCAAAAAACAGTCCTTCTTCCTTCCACGCAGCGCCCTCCATCTCTCCTCCCCCTCCCCCCGACACTACAGCCAAGATGGCACTTGCCCTCAAGCTCCTCCCATCTACCATGGAATCCTCTGTCATCTTGCCCTTTCAAGCTATTGATCCTCCAGGACTTGACTGCCCTTAGGTGCCATTTGCTGGCTTATTACAATATTAATTGTGTTGAATATCTGGCCACCATTAACCTTTTTAGTGAAGACTAAAGCAAAGTAGGGATTAAACAACTCAGCCTTCTTGATGTCATAACATATGAGCTACCCTTCCCCACTAAACAGAGGACCTGTACTTATCTTCATCTTTCTCTGGCTCCCAGTTTATTTAAAGAACTACTACTTTTTGCCTTTTATGTTCCTTGCTAGGAGTAACTCATTTTGTGTCTTAGCCTTTCTGATTTTCTCCCTACATGCTTGTGCTATACTTTTGAATTCTTCCTTAGCAAATTGTCCAGGATTCCATTTTTTGTAGGATTCCTTTTTGATTTTCAGGTAACTGAAGAGCTCCTGATGGAGCCATATGGGCCTCTTAATAGTCTTCCTATCTTTCCTTCACATCAAGATAGTTGGCAGTTGGGCCTTTAATATTGTCTCTTTGTGAGATTACCAGCTCTCATGAACTCCTTTATCCCTCAGATTTTTTTCCCCCTGGGACGTTACCTACTATTTCTCTGAGACTGTTGAAGTCTGCTTTTCTGAAGCCTATTGTCCTTATTCTGCTGCTCTCACTTCCTCCTTTCCTTAGAATCATTAAATCTATCATTTCACAATCATTTTTAGCAAAATTGCTGAGCAGTCAATACATATTTGAGAAAAAAGCACATGAGGTAGTCATAGAGAATGACGATAATGCAATACTTTCCATTCCAAAAGTATCTTGGAAGGATGTTCAACAGCACTACCCATTGTCCCAAGGTGACTGATCATAGCACCTGGTCGGGGAGGGATCTGCAACATCTGTGACAGCAGATGGCTGACTCCACATCCACTAAGGCTTTCCATGATTCAACAATTTTGTATCAACCAGAATTCGTAAGTTGTACATAGACAGATTCTCCAAATTGTTACAGTCCCAAATTTAGGAACAAGTTTTATTTTATTTGGTAGAAATAGTTCACATTTTTAGTTTTATGGAGAAGTTTTATTTAAGAGAACAACACTCCTCTGCAACATTTGTAACCTCAATATTGCAGCATCCTGTTAATGTGTCAGAGCCAAATAATGAAAATACAAAATTGGCTACAAACAAGAGTGAAACTAACTAGTTTATTTACAGTGTCCAAATTTAATATAATGCAAAAGTAAATAGACAATATAAATAATGAACATTGAGAGACTTGGTATATTATATTATATACTTATTACATTATTTAATTATATAAAGATCAAATACACACCTTAACCTGTCAGTATCCAGTCCCTACTTATAAAACTTTTAAGCACAGGCATGTCCTTCAGTGCTTTGTACAATAGGGATGAAATACGTGCTTAAATATTTTGTTGAACTGAGGTCTAAATTCATAAAATACTGTATGTAAGAGACAAATCTTTCTACCCAGCCTTCCATTAAGCTACTATAAATACACACACGAGTCTGTCCAGGATCATCACCATAACTGCCACAAATTTGTATCTTTTTTTTTCACATTTAATCAAATCACTTTAATTGTTTTGCCTACAAAAACTTTAAATTGCATCCTTTGGGGAAAGTGACTTGCTGCACATGTGTGAGAGCTACAGCAGACATTCATAAACAGTTTCTGTTGCCTCAGCAAATATTAACCTTTCAGTTTAGTTTCCAGTATCCTTTTTGGCTGGATTATTATGTGGGAATACCTGTGTCTGAAGAAAAAAGAACCCAGGCCCCAGTTTTCCAACCAAAAGTCAAGGAAAGATAAAGATTGTGACCTCCTCTCAGAGTGATGCAGTCTTAGATATAACTCACAAAGGAATAGATGAAAGGATCAATAAACTCTAGTAATACAGGGTTTGCAGGAAAAAGAGCAGATAATTGTATGATCTGTATTTATCTTCCTAAATATTTACTGTTTTCCTCCATTTTACAAAGAAGAAACTGAGACTTGGAAGTTAAGTGGCTTGCTCAGGCCAATCACTGACAGAACAACAACAGAATTTAGGATCTCCTCGCTCCCAACCTTGTGCATAATCCATTAGACCATGTGTTTTTTGTTATCTTTCTCCAACTGTACTTACCAAAATTTACATGTGCAAATTTTCAATAAAAACCTGGCTTCGAGTGGCTTTTTTTTTTTTTTTTTTTTAATTCCTATGTAGTGAAAAATGCAGTTAAAAATAAATGCTGTTGCTTCAATTTCACTGAAGTTTTTGACACATGAAAATGGCCAAATTTCAAAAGAAAATCCCATTAATATGAATACGTCTCTCAGCTTTAGTTGCCATAAACACCTGATTACTGACACTGCTTTAAATTAGGCAATTTGCACAAATGAAAGTTGTATTTGTGGATGCCTTTAATGGCTGCAAACTTAAAACCTCCTCTCTATAATTACTTTACCATAAATCTAATACGAACCCTCTACACATTTTTGAATTGCAAAGTGAATTGTGGAGGCGGTTAGCAGCAGTGTATTGAGTGGGGGAGAGAACATAAACAATAAATAAAAACCCAAACTTACCCCTCTGAAATTCCAGCCTTTTGTGGAAGGAAACAGGGAAAAGTTGTTCTGTTGTTGCCGTTTAGGCCTGAAAGATGAGACAAGGATAGCATTTACTGTTTGCATTTTTAGCCTGGGACTCTCCAGATCAATACTGGGCAAGAGAGGGAGTGGCGCAGGGAAATAGCAACGTAAATGCTAAACAGACACCTTAGATTTCCTACTGTTTTGTTTAAACTGGATATAATCCTGACAAATTTTTCTTTTCGCTTTAGTTAGTAAACACTATTTTCATATGGTTTGAAAGCCAAAATAAAGAGGCAGTCTTACAAATCTATTGAGACATGTGGAATTGATTTTCAACACTGACCACCCATAGCTCCCAGTGACTTCAACACTACTAAAAAAAAATCAGGCCAGCTGTGCCTTCTTCAGACCACGTCTAAAATTATACCAGGAAGAAGATAAAGGCAACTTAAACTTTTGCTTTCAGCTGACATACAGATCCAAAATGCATTTAAACCAGGCAACATTTACAGTTTCAGTTCATTCTGAAACTCCTCTCCTACAGTACATTACAATTACATATGCAGCTATCTTTGTAAAGTAATCATCACAACCACCACTTTATACTTGTATAGTGCCTTTTATCAGCAAATCTCAAATTGCTTTACAGAGTTGGGCAAGTATTATTGAGATTTTACCAATGAGGAAACTAAAACAAAGGTTAAGTCATCTGCTGAAGTGTAGCAAATCAACAAATTGGTGGCAAACTGAATCCAGGTGTTACTCACATCATTAAGAATACTGCTAGCTTCCATTTACATTTATAATTTTAAAAGTACACTCCAATATAGAGCCTGCTGTTGGGATCACTCAGTGCATTTTGGCTCTGCCTATAATATAAACAACAGTGACAGGGCACCTGTTTCAAATACTGTTGTCTTGTGTAGGGTGGGTATGACCTAATCATGTTGTGATTGACTTTTAACCTGGCTACACATGATCACCACAGGGCTTCCAACCACATCACAAATGTAAACTGCTGTAACTGGGTCAGGGGATTCTAAACATATCTGACAGTTACATTTTTACATTTCCAGTTAGGTTTGAGGGAGATAGATTGTTTGTTTTGGGATTATTTTGGAACACCACCACCGTTCAATCATGAAGAACAGATTATTCAAATAAATAATCACTTACCTCTGGGAAAGTAAAGAATTTATGAATTATTTATTCAGTTTACTAAAGCTCTCTCCAAACTTAAAGACACTAAACATATTATATATAAAAAAAAGTACATGAACAAACTTCAGGCATATTAATATCAACAAAAATTCCTCAAGTGCAAGCCAAATAGAGTTTTGCCCCCTAAGAATCCATAACTCCTACCAATCCACACAGATATTCTCACCAGCCCAACTTACTCTTACCCTAATGAATATATCCTGCAGGGAAAGCCTGACAGAATACATTGATGTTGCAGTATGCCCTCAAAGTCAACAAATCCAAACTCTGCTGGACCAAGAGAAAAGAATTTCTAGATGTCTAATTAGCCATCGTGTCCTTTTATAAAAAGGTGGGAGGAGGAGCAAGCAACAAGAACACAAAAAAACAACTCAAAATCAGCACAGTAGAAGGCTGCATGTTAGAACTACATCCTGCTGTAAAGGCAGGGGACTGGACTCGAACTTTCAAGGTCCCTTCCAGTTCTACATTTCTATGATTCTATGAATTGCCATCCGTCCAAGAGAGGAAGGTTGTTCTTGTAGTTAAGGAACTGAAAGATTTAGGAACACTTCCTGGCTCTGCCACAGAGTTCTTTCATGACCCTAGGCAAGTCACTTAATCTCTCTGTGCATTAATGTCCCCTCTCTCTAAAGTGGGATAATATTCCTTTCTGCAACCTTTTGTCTCTCCTGTCTAGAATGTGAGAGACAAGGTGGGTGAGGTAATATCTTCTATTGGACCAACTTCTGTTGGAGAGAGAGAGACAAGCTTTCCAGATACACAGAGCAATTCTTCAGGTCTGGGAAAGATAGTCCCAGGGTTACAGCAAAATGCAAGGTGATCTGGCAAAATGTGCAGACATTATCTCCAGGGTTACAATGGTCAACACATCTTTCAAAATCCATGGGTCCTATACATGCCTATCATAACACGTCATGTACATCACCCAGTGCACTAAATGTTTCAGTAACAACTATCTGGGCATGGGTGGCAGGTGAACCCCCACTTTAGGGAGGCTAGCCTGCTGGCCCTGCCCCTTCCATCTGGGGCCCTGCCCCTGGATAACAGGAGGAGCCCTAAGGCCCCCTCCCATGACCAGAGGAGCCCCAGCTCACCCACTCCAGCCCCCCCAGGCCAGCCCCCTCAGCCCCAGCACTGGGCCGGGCCAGGCCGCTGCCCCCACACTGGGCTAGGCTAGCCCGAGCACGGGGCCAGGCTACTTCCCCCCCACCTCCGAGTATCAGGCTGGGCCGAGCCACTCCGGGCTGAGTGACTGCCCCCAGCCCACTGACTGAGCACCGAGTCACTCCCCCCTGCCTGAGCGTGGGGCCAAGCCATCTCCCACACAAGTGCCAGGAAGAGCCAGTGTCCGCCTTCCTCCTCCCTTCCCCTGAGCTGGTGGCCCCAGTGCCTGACTGAGACATCTCACTTCCCCGCCTGCCGCTTGCTTGCGAGGTCCCTCCTCACTCCCTCACCCCTGAGGAGAAGCAACACCGCGAGCAGCGTGGGGACTGGGACTGAGGGAGGAAGGCGGAACGCAGGTACGTAGGCGGCGGCAGCAGGCAGTGGAGGGGGGGTGGCCCAAGTGTCCCTCTGGGGCTGCTGCACCAAGGAAGGCTTAGGCAGTGAGATTTTTTGTCTCCCGAGGATCGCGTTATATCAGGGTACAGGTGTACTTTAAAAAGTTAGTTGTCTAGAAAGTGTTTCACACTCTTCTCTAGGAAGTGGCATACACAGCTGATCCCACAGTAGGAATTCAGGGTGGAAATTTGAAAACTACCAATAGACAACAGGACTTGTGCTCCTAAATCACTTAGACCCTTCTCAAAATTCTACCCTTACACCATATTTCTACACGTTTCTTCAACATTTTAATGGTACTATCCCATAAGTTTTCCCTTTTCTCTTGCCTTCCTTATCACAAAGCCAGATCGTTAGTTTTATTTTAATTCAGTATGGGGAAAACAAAAGACACTTCATCTTAAGCAAGTATGGCATGATTTATATAGTTAGACAACAATTACAAGGGAAAAGAAAAACTTAACAATAAGAACAAGTTATTAATATCCATCCCTGCAATCATGACTGTAACAAGAGCTTGAAACTCTGCAATGAGTGATATAAATTTGACATGCCTATTAATCTACTAGGGGCTCTGAATTAAAGACCAGCCATTAGCGCAATTCTGATGACTCAGTTTATCACTGTCAAACTGTTATCAGCCTGTAACTTTCAACTACATTGAAAGCATCCAACACCATATGGATAACAGCCAGAAAAGTTTTTATAGAACGAACTTGATACTTAATCTATGTTTTGCCAATATTCACCCCTCCCCCTCTTCTGCACCTTTACTGGCTTACAAATCAGCACATCAGTTTGTTTTGGTTAGGATGAACCACTCTAATATACATTCATAATGGAATGTCAGTTTCTTTCTTTCTCCACAATCATGCTGTTATCAGGGAGCCCTAACAGAACAGCTCAGTGAAAGAAAAGTCTTACCAAAAGGAGCTTTAAATTAACAAAGTAATGAAACATGTCAAGACACGGTTTGTTCTTCTGACACCAAAGTAATTACTAATTTTTCATGGACTGGTACACACTGAGAGTGTAACAAAATTCTCTACAAATTGTTTTTCCTCCAATTTGTGCTCTTATAAGCAGCAGAAATCAGATGGAGGTAATTACACTGCAAGCCTATAGTTATCACTTTAAGCATTAAGCTTCCTTAACTAACTCCCTCAAGGACTGACCCTTCCACTGTTATAAAACTGACTTCCCCATTTTCTGTTTTAGGGTACGTCCAGACTACCTGCCGGATCGGCAGGTAGCGATCAATCTACTGGGGATCCCGTCAACTCCGGAACTCCACTAGGGTGAGAGGTAGAAGTGGAGTCAACAGGGGAGCCGCGGCCATCGATCCCATGCCATGAGAACAGGAGCTAAGTTGAAATAAGATACGTCGATTTCAGCTAAGCTATTCCCATAGCTAAAGTAGCATATCTTATATCGACCCCACACCCAGTGTAGACCAGGCCCCATTTATAGTATACAATACCAGATTAATCAGCATTATGTGTCTTATTATTTCAAAAGGCTGACTGTTGTATATATAGAAACCACTTTCAGACATGCAGAAAGTAGTCAAACTCCTCTTATAGTGGAGATAAGACCAAATCAAACCCTGCATCATAACTTTGGGGAGGTAAGAGAGAGAAGAGGTATCAAAATGCAAGATGAAATTTGAGTTTCACAAGTGTTTTTGTTTTTTTTTTAATGGGCAAACCAAACCTGAACTACAAAATGTCTAAAATGAAAAGCTGAAATCAATTTTTGCAGCTTTAGCCTATTCCTAAATTATAGTGAAACAGAATGCACATCCCAGAATGCTTCAATCCATCTGCAGTCAGAAAATGCAATTCTCAAGAGCTAAGTCCTGTTTGCAGCTTTCAAACTGAGCCTTTAGTGTCTTTGAGTTACTTCTATCCTGCAGTTCCTCTATCCATCTAGTAATTTTAGCTGGAGTTTGCCTAAACAAATATTGAAGAGTGCAAGAGAGTTTTAAAATCCATCTAATTAAAGTATAATGTTCTGGTCTATATTCTACAGGATAAGTCCATCAACGCCATTCACTCATGAGACCAAAAGGAAGAGCTAAACTAAAAGGTACGCACAGTGGAAAATATATGATTTAAAAGAAGATAGAATGAAGCTGAAACAGATATTATAGAAAGGGTTTTCTAGGTGGCAAGAACAAGAGAGAGGAAGATTCTTGCATTATATGTGATGAAACTGACACCCTATGAACATCTAAAGTAGATTATGGCATGAGACAAAGGGGAAGGATACTTCAGATAGGAATTCTGCCCCAACATTTCTTACAACAGAAATTCCCTCTAGATTACAAAATTTAGAATACAAATTATTTGCTGGAAATGGAATTTAAAAAAAAAAAAAGATTTAAATCCAGTAGTGTAGTTGAGGGTGACTGCAGTAAACTGAGTATACCCACTTCTCATTTGGGGAATAAGGATTTTAGTTTAGATGTAGTTTACCTGCCCCCCCCCTTTTTATTTTTTACACTACTACACCACTGTTTAAATCCAACCTCCCATAGTGTACAGTTTTTAGAGTATTAAAAATAAAGAAAATAGTTAGGATTTATAGAAAGCTCTTTAGGTAACGTTGGGCAAACCTCAAATGGTTCAGTTTGGATCAGGTAAGCATCCAGAAGTTCAGAAAAATAGAAAGTTTCTGACATAGTTACAGAGATAGCTACACCATTGCCTCCCTCCTTGGTCTCTCCAAGTGCATCTCCTTAGATAATAGGCCAAGGGTGACCAATCTGTAGCTCCGGAGCCACATGCGGCTCTTCAGAAGTTAATATGCGGCTCCTTCAATAGGTACTGACTCCAGGGCTGGACCTACAGACGCCAACTTTCCAATTTGCTGGTGGGTGCTCACTTCTCAACCCCTGGCTCTGCACCAGGCCCTGCCTCCACTCCATGCCTTCCTGCCTTCTTCCCCGAGCTTGCCACGTCCTTGCTCCTTCACCCGCCCCGAGCCTCCCTTCCACATGTAGAATCATCACTGACTGCAATAGCATTCCATATATAGACCACAAATTAGTTTTGTGTTTCTTGTTACCTATTTAAAAAGACACAGCTGCTACATCTGTTTGAAGATCAAAGTGGGGCTTGCATACTGATCTACACGGATACCATGCAGATAATAGAGGAGGAGTTCAAACAAAATCTAAGAGTCAAGCTCCTTTGGAAAGTAAAAATTCTTTTCAAATAGCTAATCTTTGGCAAAAATAAAGGCTGTTTCTACAGCTGTGAATATTTTAATAGCATACTGGTAAATAATAAGACTGACTGTTGAGACCACTGATGTAAAAACTATCCCCTGAAATATCAATTGATAGCAACTCATCAAAAAGTGTAAAACAAAATACTTTTCATAAGAGTAAATTTATTTTTAAAATACTGGTATATATTCACATTCTTGATTTAAACAAATTTTCAAAAAGGATTTACCTGGTGAAGACAGATATGCAAGAGCATTTTTAGGCATACTAATTCAACTGAAGTTTAATCTGTTGTACATTACAAGTAATAAATCAAAGTACTTTTGGTATTAATTTAAAAAACTGCTTCTAAGGCAACATATCCTCTAAGTGCAATTTTCTAAACTCTACTTTTGTTTTAAATGCTTGTATGACTAACTCATGAAAAAGAACTAAGCATAATATATTTAGGAATTATATCCTTGTGTGCATTTGCGATTGTGATTTTGAAATTCACAAAAGTATTGTGGTTCTCTTCATTGCACTCTTTTGCACTCAAAGGATGGACAGTCACAGTTTGCTCTGACAACACTGACATTGCATTCCATAGGCTTTATGAAAATACGCTTATAAATGTGACTATAATGCAACTAGAATATGCTTTATGCAGAAGGTCTCTTGTAAGGTATCATTACGAAGCTTATAATCTACTGAGTGTGTTCATCCTATTTGTATGCATCTATCATTCTTGTACCTGAAGCTAGAAATATGAAGTCCTATAGTAATTATGCAAATATAGGTCCTATAGTAATTATGCAAAGTGTGGGTCATTGACGGTGATTTAGAATCTTGATGGCTCCCAGTGACTAAAACAATTGGTTATAAATAGTTTACAAACAGGAGGGATAGCTCAGTGGTTTGAGCATGATTGATCTGCATGCCTTCCTGTGTCTGTGTGGGCAAGCTGTGGGTAATGAAGAATGAGGTCTGACAGGACATATGACCTGGTACTTTTCTATTTAGAAGGAGAGGTGGGGACCCAGAGACAAAAGATTCCTGCCTTTTGCTAAAGCTATAAAAGGGAGTGGAACAGAACAAAGAGGGCTGCCAGTCATGAGACAGTCCCTGTTTTCCACATATGATGTCTGATGGAACTAACAAGGACTGTACCAGGGGAAAGGATTGGGCCCAGACTAGGAAGGAGTCTAGTCTGTGAAAGAATCTTATTGGAACATCTCTGAGGGTTAGATATTATCTGTAATCAGTTTCTTAATGCATTAGGCTTAGACTTACATGCTTTGCTTTTATTTTGCTTGGTGACTTACTTCGTTCTTTCTGTTATTATTTGGAACCACTTAAATCCTACTTTTCATACTTAATAAAATCACTTTTGTTTATTAATGAACCCAGAGTAAGTGATTAATACCTGGGGGAGCAAACAGCTGGTGCATATCTCTCTATCAGTGTTATAGAGGGCAGACAATTTATGAGTTTACCCTGTATAAGCTTTAAGCAGGGTAAAATGGATTTATTTAGGGCTTGGATCACATTGGAAGTTGGGTGTTTAGGTGCTGGAGTCAGCTAACCTGCAGAGCTATTTTCACTTAAAACCTGCAGCTTTGGGGGCATGGCCCGGACCCTGGGTCTGTGTTGCTGCAGGCTAGCGTGTCTGACTCAACAAGACAGGGTTCTGGAGTCCCACGCTGGCAGGGAAAATGGACTCAGAGGTAATCTCAGCACATCAGGTGACAGTCCCGAGGGGATCTCTGTGACAGAACCCATCACAAATACCTACAAACACAATTTATTTGCAGCAGGGTTTTCACAAGCCTAACAGAGCAGAATATGGACCATAAAATTTAGGTCTCTGTCCTACAGATCTGAAATCCCTCAACTCTCATAAGAGTTCTTGTGCGTTGTGGGTACACAGCATTTCATAAGAGTCCACGCAGTATAGCAAGATTGGGTTCTATATGCTTAAAAAGAGACAAAAATTATTCATTAAGAGTGAGAAAGGGATTTTTAGCAGCATATGCTGACATACCAAATACGAACATAACATTTTTAGGCTGCAGTTCAGAAAACATTAAGCAAGAAATTAAATAGGAAAACAGCTTGAGAATCTGGATCTATGCAAATGAAAAGCTGAATCAGTGAACCAGATACAGTCAACAGTGAAACAAGACTTACACCTACTGTTGTTCCATGCTTTCTTCACAATACACTTATTTACATCATGAATCAATGCATAGCACTGTAAAATATCCTGACTCCAGTACCAAAGAAACCACAACATCTTTTTCCATTTTTCCATTTGATTAATTTATTGTAAAAATAGAGTATTTTCAAGATGTTGTCTTCTGAAGGGAACACTTTTGAAGATCAAAGGGGAGATTTAGGTTTTGATGTAAAATTTGTCAAAGTCCCTAATTGATATAGCATTTCAGTTGGTGAAGAAATATGGGCCTGATTTAAAGTTTTAAGGCATTTTTATTCTGAAGTTTTAACTACTGCCAATTAGTGTGATCAATTACAGTTGATATAAAACACTGAAAAGCATCTGTGTGATAAATGTATATAAGCCCCTACCCAAAACTGAAATACAGATTTCATGGCTGCTAGCCAACAGAAGTCAACAAGCCTCACTAAGTATACAGCCATAGAGATCAAGCCTTGGTCCCAAGTGCTATCCCAGAGATTAAATTAGCAGATACTTCCGCTGATGTTCCGCTGATTAAATTAGTAGAAATACTTCCGCTGATGTTGTAAAATGAGGATGGATTCAGCTCAGGAATAGTTTTTAAAGGGTCCATATTAATTTTTCTACTGAAAACGTCACTTTTGGATTTCAAAACTTTTCACCAGTAATGTTGTATTAATGTTATTGGGGATTTGTTTAGTTTTGTTTGCTTTTGGGTTTTTTAAATATTAAGAGCAGTGTCCATGGAACTGAAAAGGATTGAGAGGATTAGTAGTTTGGCTAAACAGAAACAGCCTAGAATTATTCCCATACAGTTTAAAAAATGCTTGGAGGAAACAGGGCAGCAATATTTATATTAATTTGTTCAGTTGCTGTGCCATTGTGTGTTTGTGAAGCAGCTATATTTTTATGAATAGAGCAACAATTTGTTTTAAAAAAGTGTTGCTAATTTTTATGTTAAGATCAAATGTATGGACAACATCCTGTGTGCATGACAAAAACATCCAAAGGCATTGCTTAAATGGCCACCTGTCACAAGAACACCAGAGAAAAACCTCCAGGAAAAAAGACACAACAGTATTCAAATTCAAAGAAACAGAATTCATTTCATTTTGTTTTCAAACAGAAATAAACCCTCTGTAAAAACTAGTGGTCAGAAATATTTTGCAGTCCAGCCAAATAGTGTTATTATTGATGGCTTCCAGAGAAACTTCTTAAATCTGTAAGGAAATCACAAGTTCCATCTCATCACATGCATGGTAAAGAAAACAGGAAGTAGCTTTCATAGGATGTTATTTGTTTTCTGAACCCATGTCATCTGGCTTCATTTTAGATGAAACTATACATTGTCATGCTGACAAACAAAGCTGTGGTTTTCACTCTGCAGCTATTATATTCTTTACTTGGAAATGCTAAATCAAGAGATCAAAATTACACAAATATTATTTGTTTTCAAGAAGGTGATCCAATATCATTTTAAAATTCCACTACTGCTATTTTCTTGCTCCCTCATTTTGAATCTTCCTTTATTTTTCCCACATTGTATCTTCCATTTGGGATATGAAAGGCTGCAAGATAGATTTGTACGAAACACCGGATAAGACTGTTTCAACATTTAAACTTCAATCACCTTATTTGAAGTTTTCACAAGTACTGTAATGTATAAGACATTTTTTGTCAATCTTTCAAAGATACTCTATGCTACTTTTTTACAGCTGGTCGTTAGAGACATGGCATTACGCCAGTCAGTCAAGGAAGGAGACTTGCTTTGATAAAATGTAATCAATTAAAAGCAGACTGTTGCTTTCAAAATATTTTTCACTGAGAAAGATTATTGTTGCATAAAAGAATATTTTTATAGCTAGCATGACTATAACATGCCATACTTTGCAAACAAAGAAAGTCTAGTTCTAGGAAAGTTACAAGTCTATCAGCGCTGAGAACTAAAAAACTAATTTTTTAAGTGACTGTGACCTTGCCAATAATCTTTAACTGTGATGTGTGGCAATCACCTGCTAAGAAAGTGAAATATATCCCCATAATTCAGTGTCTAAACTAGCCCTGCATTCAGACTTTCCAGAGCCAGCAATTGTAGAAACTATGACAAATTCCATTTAGCTGATTTGTAGATTATCATCCAATAATAGGCATGTAGAATCTTACTAAGTACTTGATGTGTAAGGTGCTGAGCACATGCCTAAGTACATGAGCAATAAAATGAGGCAAAGAGTATTAAGTGCTAGAGTTGGTTGGAATTTTTCAACTACTGTTTTTTCATTGGCAAATGCGAATGCATTGAAACCAAGTCTTTCCAGTGAAAAGTTTCTGTTCTGACAGATTATTGAATTTGAAAAGGTTTGGGAGAAAAAAGTTTGTAATTTATCTACATGAATTTTTTTGACATTTTCTAAACAAAAATCTCTGTTCTTCTGGTTCAGAATGGCTTTTTGATTCAAAATGTAGCTAATTATAGAAAAAAAATCAAAATGGTTGAAATTTAAACAAAATGTTTCAACTGACCTTTAATTAACTTTTTTCCCCTCAAGATTTCAACATTTCGGCCTGATTCGGGAAAGGAAAAAATTTCAAAATCTCGAAAATTTTCATAGGACAGGAAAACTGTTTCCGACCTAGCTCCGTTAAGGACCTTACCAAATCAAACCCTAAATGTAATTCACTTAATATATCAATTTTATCTCTGTACCAAAATCAAGAGGATGAGAGGTCAATGTTTTATTCATTTGGCCTCCCAGCATCACTAGATACAAATAAACTATGCTATACTTAAAGAATTAAGGGAATCCTCACAGCTGAAACATCTTTAAACAGACATTCCTAGTACCTAAGTACATGAAACAACAAATGCTTTTCTCTGATAAGCAACCAGTATGTTAGATTTTGTTTCAAACTCAGTTTTGAAACATTTCATTCATATCATGCGCTACAAATAGAACTATACATTTCTAATTTATCAAAAATTAAGACACTGAATCAAAGTTTGAAGTAGTGTTTACTATATAAATAAATTGAATTTATAAGTGTGCAACGATATAACACTTAGATTTACCAGGAGAGTTGACAGGCAAATCTTTCCTCACACTTGGATCATTGGGCAGTCTGTTTGTTCCAAGAAGTCAAATTAAATGTAAATATTGAGCTGAATTCATTTCTCATTTACATTGTGCAATATCAGTGAAGTTGTACAGGTGTAAGTGAGGGCAGACACTGATCCAAGGGATTTAGAAACCCTCTTTTTCACTACATTTAATAATGTTGTGACCTTCCTGTTATCTATATTTGATCTTGACGTACTACATCTTTAAAAAGAATGTGGCATACTTGTGGCACCAAGGAGACTAACAAATTTGTTTGAGTATCAGAGGAGTAGCCGTGTTAGTCTGGATCTGTAAAAGCAGCAAAGAATCCTGTGGCACCTTATAGACTAACAGATGGATGGAATGGAGGTTAAGGATAACCTAGGCATGGTCCAATATCTAAATAAGTACTTTGCCTCAGTCTTTAATAAGGCTAGTGAGGAGCTTAGGGATGATGGAAGGATGACAAATGGGAATGAGGATATGGAGGTGGATATTACCACATCTGAGGTGGAAGCCAAACTTGAACAGCTGGATGGGACAAAATCGGAGGGCCC